>NC_052508.1:63418277-63690094 GCF_014356525.2 Nilaparvata lugens | reverse complement strand
GGTTATTTAATGATGGCACTCTGACCGATACCAGAAGAATTTTTGGAGATGTTTCCAGTAAAAAAGTGAAATAAAAACGTAAAAGGCATGCGTGTCTCTTGAGAAAGAAGTAACTGATAATTGATAGAGGTTACAGAAAAATGGTGAAAAAATTGTTATTTCAGTTATTGAAAATTTTATTACAAAAAATAAACTATCGTTATCTTACCGTATTTTTGTCCGCAGTTTTTAGATAGATACTTCAATGAGATGGATCCCGTTCACATAAGATTCGTTAATCAATATAAGTTCTCGATATAGGCTTGGGGGAAGCTTATATCCTCATAATTATGTATCTTCAAATGTATTTTATTTATAGAATAATAATAATAATAATAATAATAATGTCTCTGGTCGAGGGTACAACACGACCAGAGGAGTTTATTCAAATTATATACATGATTACAAAAAGCATATAAGGTACAATATTACAAAGTATTATACAAATTGGTTGATACTTGCTGAACTAAGAAAATGTGGCCCCCACTATACATGAATATGTGTCGGGATGCCACTAATTTTGCTATTGTTTAAGATTTTATGCCAAAAGTTGAAAATTCTAATAAAGATACATTTTGCGAGTCATTAGAAGTTCATAAAAACCACATTTCTTACACAAATTTAAAAAAGAAAATTGATAACCTAAGATGTAGAAATTTTATAAAAATTTAACTAAAAAACATTTATAATACTCATGGGAAAAAATCATTATAATGAAGAAAATGAGAATGAAACAGAATGGAAAATTTTCCATAGAACTAATTGTTCTCCATGATTGATTCTATTGGACAGGAGCCAGTTTTTTGTTTTCGATTTGAATGAATTGATTGGAACTGTTTCTTTAATAGCTATCGGCTATTTTGGAGAATGTATCAGTATCTCCTGTTTCATCTATGTTCTATGGATTCTGAAAGTTTCATTTCAAGAAGGATGTCCCGATCAAGGGACAACCGTGTTTAAAAATGTTTTCAGAAATAATATTCGAACAATTTCAATTTCACAGGCTGTCCAATGTGAAATATTCGACATTAAATTCTGCTAAAATCAGATTTATTATTGTTGTGGCAACCAGTGAGTATAGAATGTGAAACTATATAATTATAATATTCTATACCTTCTAATTATATATTCTATTCTCACTGGTGGCAACAGCAACATTGAAACAGCAGATTTGATGAGAATCATCTACTGTATTATTATTACATTACACTATGGCTAATACACCAAAACATTAAACTATAATCAATCAATCAATCAATTTTTATTCCAATCATCACAATACAATATACATAAAAGAAATCAAAAGACAAAAAACATAATCAAAAATAAATTTACAATCAAATAAAAAACAGGCTTCATGGCGGGGTGTGCTGAAAAGGAAGAAAGAAGGAAAAATACCTAGCCAACTATGTTTCCATGTAATTAGCAGGTAATAATAATAGCATAACTCCATTGTCCATTATCATAGATTCTAGTTTATTTAGTCTATGCTATTATCTAGTATCAAATAATACGAAAATATCTATAATATGATTTCTCTGTGATATTATCTATTGTGTTCAGGATATGTTGCTTGATATTGTATTCTATAAATAGGTATAGAATGTATTAGTGTCTCCTATATCAAGAATGGCATATGGATGACGTCTGTAGAGGCTTGGATCAACCATTAACCGGTAGTTTAATGAGGGAAATAAATGCAAGGAACGAAATTATAAAAGTTAAATTTTTCATAGTACGTTCTCAATTCAGCACTTGTGCCCAATATTCATATACAAATACAATTCAGGTAAAAACAACAGGCATTCGCCCAAAACTGCTTTAAACTTTAATTTGGATTACACAGTCTAGAGGTTATGTAAAAATGATAACTTAATTCACACACTATTTTGAGTCCAAAAAAATATATTTACTACAATTTTGAATTTATAAGATTAATTGATTTCAAAATCTCATTAGCGTTTCTCTTTGCTGTGAAGTGTTGTATTATAATGTTTTGTTTTTGTTTATTTTGGGAAATAAATGAAATACAGGGAAAAAAATACAAATCCAAACACAAATACTCCTTCACAATCGCCAAAAACATTAAAAATTTCACTTAAATCCACAATATCAATAGATTATCACTCCAGATTATATTCTCACTGCAGCTGCATTGTAGCCAATAGTTCAGA
This sequence comes from Nilaparvata lugens, assembly GCF_014356525.2. Lineage (NCBI taxonomy): Eukaryota > Metazoa > Arthropoda > Insecta > Hemiptera > Delphacidae > Nilaparvata > Nilaparvata lugens. The sequence goes on along the minus strand of NC_052508.1, from coordinate 63,687,881 downwards.
TCTTTTTGCTACATAGCTTTAACCAAATCATTTTACAAATTTCAAAGGCTATTATTAATTTGTTAAATTGTCAAAACCTATAGAATCGCTTTGAAAATTCTTGAAATGTCTTACAAAACTATAGTTTGATGCTGAGATGATATGGATTATAATGTAAACGCAGGTTATGAGAAACATAGGAACTATTACCAGATGACTACAATGAGTGTGAAGCGATAGATTCAGGGAAAAGAACCATAAAACGATAAAATATGCGAAGCAGAAGCAACATTCATGAAAGAGAAGGAGTATTAAAGCAAAGACGTGAAAGGGATTACGATAAAACGAACAAAAGGAAGAAAATATAAAAGAGAATAACAACGGCGTTCACTGGAGGAAAGTATATTATATGAATATGAAAAAGGAATAGGAAAAAGATTGAAGCGCTCGGTGAAGGATTAGGATGAACGATGGAGGTGGATGAGAAAGAGGAGGTGGGGGTGGTGATGCATGAGGAGTGGAAGGATGAGGATGAGGAGGAGGAAGATAAGCTGGATAAGAAGGAGTTGGAGAGGTAGATGGTGGAATAACGTCCTATACAGGAGTTGGAAGAGGTTGATGAAGAGGAGAAGGTGTTTGTGAGGAGGTTATGGGGAAGACGGAGAGGTGTAAAGGAGGAAAACGGTGGAAAGGATAAGGATTACGATGAAGAATGGAGGAAAAAAGAAAAGTGAAGAAAGAAAAGAATGAAGCCCGGGCTGTGTGTAAAGAAAACAAATCCTTCGTCTCAAAGGTCTCCGTAATACCAATCCACCCTTTCAAGTTTCAAAGATTAAGTTTCGCCTCTCTCCTAACTCTTTCCTTCTCTTTTAGTTCTCTCTCACATTCTGTTGAGATTCTTGAGGTCGTCCTTGCTTGCAGTCACGGCCACGCCACATAGTAGACTCAAGGCCTGCTTAAGTACTGCTCAAGTATTGCTTGGTGAGGAGACCTTGTGTCCTTAGTACAAGGCGGTTGTAATGTACAGTCGTACTATTGCATGGTGTACTATAGTACTCCTTCAGTAATTGTGATGGCTTTTCAGTACAGAGCTACTTCAACAGTAGCAGAACTGATATTATTGTACAGATTATGGATTATTGTTAATTTTATGATTGTCTTGAAAAAAAACCCACATGTATAAGAAGATAAAGACACACGCATACAATTCGCACAGGTTTTACAGAACAAGGTATGTGATTGTCGGACATGGGCAAATGGTCCATGTTGTCTGACATTGGTACATGGTCCATGTTTTCTGACATGGGTAGATGGTCCATGTTTTCTGACATTGGCACATGGTCCATGTTTTCTGACATGTGTACATGGTCCATGTATTCTAGAAATATTTATGACCAATAAAATATGTGACTGTTGAAAATGATCGCTAGACGGTCGAAAGTGCTTCAGTCAGTAAGTAAAAGTTTTTAATTATTTAATTAATTGACTGCATGACGTGTTGAAATACAAAAAAAAGTGTGTTAATACAAATCAGCTCAGAATGGATCAAGAAACCATCACATTTATTTATTATCTATTAATTTATTGAGAGCTATAAGCTCTAAAGTAGAGCAATGGATGAAAAAATTATATTTCATAGCAATTCAACAACGGTAAGTTTATTAGTACAGCATTTTAATCCAAACAGTGAAAGGAATATAGGCTTTACTAACATTACAAATAATAAAAATGATGAAAAAAAATGAATATAACAACACGTACAAAGTTTATAGTAACAATGAATAGCATATTATTTTGTCTAATACAAATGTAATAGTACACTAGCTCTAAAAGTTAAGGAAGTAATTGGAACTTTGATTGATTGATTCAATGCAAAAAATTAGATTATTGTTATTAATTTCGTAGTAGCATAGACTAAATAACTAATGAATCTGTAGTAGTAGACGAAACAAATATGTACTTGTCTCATCAATAGTGGTATAAGGATGGGAACTTTTATGAGCGGGATTAAAAATATTTCATAGTTATTAGATGTCATTGAGTTATTGTAGTTATTGAGAGTTGATAGTTATCGAGTAGTAGATACTATTGAGTAGTAGCTACTGAGAGTTTTATAGTTATTGGAATTTTATGTTTCAGAGAGATTTATAATAAATTTTGAAAAATGAATAAGGAGATCAGATTGTTGAATAACCAGTAAGAGTTAACATGGTTGCTAGAGAAATTTGTAAATCATTAAATACGAGGATGGAATTGAGGTTGGGAGTCTATGAAATCCTGCCCGAATAATATATAATTTTCATTCAATAGTATTTATCAATCGTATTACACTAGTCACTAGCAAGGTATAATTAAAATTGTTGAATTACCATATAATGATAGAATATGCAACGTAATCGTAATTGAATAATTACATACAAGATGATAATTCATACAATTCACTCCAATTTATTTCAATTTCCAGATAACATTCTGAAAATAAATACATTGACTTATTCTGCAAAAAATATGTATATAAAAATTGAAATTTTTCATGTTTAGCCTTTGCAGAGAAAACACAGCCTTTGACTTTGGGTGTGAGAGGTGGGACCAAACACGAGAGAGATAGAGGGAGCAATTTTGAAAGCAAGCGAGATAGAAAATGAGTATTTTTGATAGCAGCGTTGTAGAGCCAGAGAAAGAAAGTGAGAGAGAGTGAGCGAATAAGTGTTAGAGTAAAAGGAGTGAGGTAGAGATAGAGAGTGATCTAGTGAACAAAAGAGAGATGGTTGATAGAAAGAGTGAGTAGTGTGTACATAGTAATAGAAGAAGAATTGTATGAGTGTGTATGAGTGAGTGAGAAAGAATGTTTGATTTGTGGTGTAGTGGAAGAGAGAGATTGATAATGTACGAGTTGTAGAGAGAGAGGGTTCCTACAGCGAGAGAGAATGGGTGTGCAGAGTGAGAAAGAGGATGAGCTAGAGTGAGAGAGAAGACAGACCGGTAGAATTTTACTACTGACAACGTAGCGTAGAGTATATGTTTCCCCTCCCCCTCAACCACCAAGCGGAATAGTAGTAACCTGTTCCCACAGACAGATGAGTGTCGTGGGTGATCCCCCCTTCCACCCTTTGGGGGGAACAAGTCGAGGGGTACCAATCCCCCCCTTTCAGTCTCTATCCCCACCACTCGACTCTACGTTACTCTACCACGTTGGAGTCTCTCGGACTTTTCAGTTCAGTTTTCAGTATTCAGCTGCTCGCGGGAGAGACATGTCAGTCTGCCTGTACAGTTTTAACCGGTCGGAACAGTGTTAACCGGTGTTTTCCGTCGAGTGAAAATTGTTGATCTCCGATTAGTTGGCCGGTGTTTGTCCAGCACAGTGCGTCAAGTATCCACGGTTTCATATCTCTCAACACTTCGTGAGTTATTCTTGAGTTTCTTCTCGCTCGAGTCTTGGTTCAGTCGCCGGTTCTTCTCACGTCAACATTTTTGAAGTCTTTTGTATTGATCACTACAGGTATGTAACGTAATTTTGATTTGTGGATTATGCATGACAAAACTAGAGTATTTTGAGTAAAACTAGAGTATTAACTTAGAGTACTTTGTGTTGACTAGAGTATTAACTAGAGTATTATGAGACTAGAGTATTATGATTACTAGAGTATTTTGTCCAAACTAGAGTATTAACTTAGAGTATTTTGTGTTGACTAGAGTATTAACTAGAGTATTATGATTACTAGAGTTTTATTAACTAGAGTATTTTGTCCAAACTAGAGTATTAACTTAGAGTATTTTGTGTTGATACAATATTTTTTTGATTTCTCATTGATACTTTTCCAACACCACCATACCTAGAAGATCATATTTTCCTGATTCTAGGTATTTTCTGGATTTTTGATTGATTTACTCATTGAATAATAGCCTATACCAGTTACAAATTTAAAGTTGTAACTGTAAATGTAATGTAATCTTATAAATGTTTGAGAAAGGGAGAACAGGCACAGCCTTGAGCCCAAAACGTTCTCTTTCTGAATTTTGATTGATATATGATATATCTTTATAGATAAAGTCTATAGAAGATGATATATCTATATTATGATATATGATAAAGATGCATATAATGATAAAAAATTATACGTTTCCTCTTGATCGAATTTGAGTCCTATTTTCGGTCCAAAGAATGTTATAAAGATATTTTAGATAGATTGACATTATATCAAAAATTTATATTAAAGGCTATTTCAGAATCATAAATTCATTGAATTTATCATATTGGTCTTTTGTACTGAACTTTAAAATACAGTTGATTGTTCATCGATTATAATCAAGATTAGGCATTAGTTAATGATTGATTATGAAATTTGTTTTTTTTTCTCATAAGGTGTAATGAGAACTCACTCTCAACTCATGGTTTAATGTGAGTTACGGCACTTTAGTTTGGGATAATAATTGACTATGATGTATCAATTAGAAGAAATCGATGAGCCAGCTAAACCTGGTAGTCTGGAGCGTTATAAATTCAGTATATATTTTTTTCTACACCGGTCTTGGGTCTCATTCCCATTCGGGCTGGCATCAAATGAATTTAGTCTTCACATCTCTAACAAACTGATATGAGTAAATTTTAATTTCATTGCGATGCCTCCTCATATTCAGCTGCAATCAGTGATGAAGAGCATACTTCATGGATGATTCATCGATGTAGGTTTGTCTATCATTAAAGTAACGTATTGATAAAATTTGATTGAATCCAGATATCGAATAATGTTCAGTTGATTTCTTCAGTTTTACTCGTATGAGTTCTCGCTTTATTGGCACTTCACTATATTTTATTATCTTCTGATTCTGTCCTTTCGATTATCACCATCATCATCATCATCACCATCGTCATCAATACTGATGGAATTTTCCCCTAATTAGTGGAAAGTAATTATTATTTGCCAGAGAATGAGTTCTCCATAGAATTCAATATGCAGTATTCGAATAAAATGTTTTAAACAATGAATTCAAGGCTAGTGCTATTCTGATGCTATTCAATCAAGTGATGGATGGAAATGATTGCAATTGAAACAAACAGTAGTTAGCCTAATCAGTATAAATGCTTTGATGTTGAGAGTTGAGGGCTTCCCAGCGTTTACAGTAGTTATGATTTTTCTTATCGAAAAAGGTATGATTTCTTCTAAAATGAGAAATGTTCATGTTTCGGAAAATATATCTGAACTATTTTGAACTGCTATAAGATTTGAGGGTTACGCAGGGGGGGTAGACAAGAGTAGGTTTAAAGGCCAGATTTCCATAGTTTCAAAGATACGGTTGTATGCTGCAACTGTATGATTGTATGATTGGTTGTATGCTGCTTGTATCATATTCACCCTAATCTTGCAAGTAAGACATTCAATTCGTTCCTCGTTCCTTTATCAAATTTTCCAATGCTAGTAAATTATACACTTCTTTAATAAAAACTAATTAATACTCCAATGATACTATATTTTTGAAAAAATCTGGAAAATACCTCTTTAGTATCAAATTTTCGATTAGCCCAAATCCATATCAATAGTTATAGCTATTAGACACATATAACACATATAACTGAACATAATATACTGACGCGTTAGCATGTGTGTCTTGAATCAAGGGACTGAGTCACATAGATCATCTTTTATCTTTAAGGAAATTATCCACTTGAATCTTATCGTCTGGAGTAACATCTGCAGACAGTATGATGCACTCGAAGTTCCTTTCATACGTCATTCATTAACTTGTAATGATGTAAACTGTAGGCTCTACAGGGTATGTACAGCATTATTGAGTATAGTAAACGCTATACAGATATACCTACTTTACCAGATGAGCGTAAAAGTCACTGCATTTTAGAAACCCTCCCCCATATCTCGAGTATCAACTCTTTATTGATTTATGCAATTAGTTCATCATCAAAATTATAGTGAGAGAAATAATAAGGTAACCTTGTGCTACTCCTCTCCCGTTTTTAGATAAGGTTACACATAGTCCGAAACAGGTTGTCTTGTAGCTCTTCAATCCACAAAATTCTCAGTCCTTAATTATTTTCACAAAGTAAATTAGATTTTTAAATATTAAATTTAATTTTTTTTCTTAATTTAATAAATAATAATTTGTTTGATTCTTATCAATATGAATATTTTCAATATTATCATGATAGTACTAGCTGAATTATGAGCTTTCAATCAGCATAATAGTGATGTGGAGAGTGGAGGTAATCAACAAGAAAAATACATTAATGAAAGAGAAATGATAAGATTGACAGAATGTTCAATTATTGTAGAAATCACTAGAAATATCATGGTGATTTCCTTGATAATTAAAAAGTTCAAATAGCCCTTATTAAATACTTTATCATATTTAAAATTATTCTTTTTCTCTTGTTAAAGCAAGCAAATATAATATTTAGAAGAAAGATATGCCCACCGCTAACAAGTCCAATGATGCACCTCCCTTATTTATCAATTAAATAAAATTTTAGGACTTGCGCTCCCTTCCATACTTCCATAAATAAGGTACCCTTGCAAAAAAGTACTTATTACCTACCCTCGTTATTTTAAATTCTACTGTTTTATTCTCACACCAAATCACTAATCAGAAGAAGAATAGTGTGGTTGTCAGAAGACGACTAAATAAATCAATGAATCACAAATCTTGAACATTTTGGTCAAAACATCAATTAGACATGATTATTATCTTTACAATTAATTTTTTTAATTATTGAGAAAGCGTTCCATACACCACACTTCAAAAAGTAACAGAATATAAAATACAATAAGAACCTTTTTATACTTCCTTTGATCTATAACGGACTCAACTATACCTGAATTCAACAGCTACCAATACAATACTTGGGACTCAGACAAAATTTCACAACTGTATTCATATTCATTTCAAAAACAAACCTCTCTTCCACGAAGTAGACAAAATTCTCAGAACACGGCCAAAACAAACCCATGTGCCTTGTTATGAGAAACCCGTTACCCTTTCAAATCATGCCTGAATAAGAGACCGTTGTCACTGTTACCCAAAACTTTTTTGAATGAAATATTCTGAAAGGACACTCATTTGCTACCGTTGCTTGTATGGCATTCCAAAGTAACCTCAGTGGAAATGTATATAGGGTTCTGGATGGATGGACATGTCTATGTAATTTGTAGAATAGCTGAATAGTTTCACGGAACTTTTACTTTTGTAGGATATATATAAATGTATATATGATATACTTGAATATAGTATCCTATATTTCCATAATTTATACCTGCGGTGGTTCAGGTAGAAGCTTATTTATTGTAACTAATTCTTTCTCTTTTTTCTATTGTTACAATCATTTCGTCCACATTTTCTTTTCTTTTGTATGTTCTCCACTTTATTTCTCTTCCTCCAATTTATCCTCCGTTATCTTTCCCCAAGGATTTTTTACGTTCAGACTCCACCTTTAATGTGATATAACACAATAGTGTAATATCATATTGAAATATATTTGCATTCCATTTGCATGTCACTTAATAATGCCTCAGTAAATTTAATACTAATAAGTGAAATTTATTGAGCAATACATTGACTGTATTGCTTGTCATCAAAAACTATAATCTAGATGAAATGTAATCGCACACCTCCTTATATTCTTCTCTTCATTATCCTTTGGTTTATTTATTAATTAATTTATACATAGTGTACTCATATACAATATCATGCAATATCATTCATTATGTATGATTGGGGAAGGAACAACAGGCTTGAAGCCCAAAACTGTTCCTCTCCCAAACTTTGATGGAAATAGTCCGAAAAAAACGATATATTTGTCACTTCATAGTTTCTGCCCAATTTCGAGTCCAAAACATAATTATTAGACCTATGTCAACCAGGAATTTAGAAACCAGATTAGTTGAAAACGAAATCAAGAGAAAATTTTCCATTGAATTAGTGGCGGATTCAATGGAAAATTATCTTAGTTACTATTATTATTATTAATCTTCGCCAATTATTAGTGGCGAATAACTGGAAAATAATGAATTAATTGAAAATTTTGAAATATAAGAGACACTTTTGCTTTTTCTACTATCTACATAATATGGTCATTCGCCTTATCACTCTTCACTTGGCACTTGGTATCTTCTTTCTCCAGTCAACGTTTCTCAGTCAACGTTTTTTTCTAAACCTCCTCCTTTATCATAATCACCCTTTTTACCTATTTCTTCTTCTCCAGCACGTTGCTTTTCTTTTTTATTTTTCTTTCTTCTTCTTTTTCTTTCTCTTCTACTCAGTTTCCACTCAAAAGTTCACGAGACCCATTAAATATGAAACTAGAAAATATATAGATACATTTACCGTATACATAAGACCCTGTGTTACCTGTGTTAGATCCCATGCCGTTTTGTGAGATGAGGGAGTTGAACGTCTTTTGTTCGATTTCTGAGAGACCTGTTCGGGAATTTTGGCGCCAAGAGCTCCATTTTTGGGGCAGGTAGACCCGAAAAGTGCCGCAATCTTTGACACAATGCTGCTGTCAGAACCCCTTTCCAACATTCTTCTTCAATTCCTTATTGTATTATTCGTCTTCCTTGTTTTCTTCTTTTTCTTCTTCGCCTTCTACTTCTTTCGTCTTTGAAACTATTTATTTATTCTTTTGTGCTGGTGGGAGGTAGTCGGTGATATATCTCACCTCATCATTCTTGGATTAGTGGTAGAAGAACAAAAAGGGAAAGAAGCTAGGAAGAAGGGGAAGATGATGGAAAGAAGGAGAAGAAGATGTGTGTGACGAAAGGGAAGGATGAGACGAGGGCAGATTAGCAGCAGAAGAAAACGAAGCATATGAAGAATGAGAAGGAAGAGAAGTGTGTCTGAGAAGCAGCAGGAGAAGAGTGAGAAATATAAGAGAAAAGGAGAAGAAGAGGAAGACGTAGAAGAGAAAGAAGAGAAGGAGAAAATGACAAGAGGAAGGGGTATGAGAAGAAGAGGATAATGAAAAAGAAGATGCAGAGGAGGAGGGAATGAAGTGATGAAGAGTACGAAGTAGCCATGAAAAGAATGACAAGAAGTGTTCAAATAACAAGAACAAGGAGAAAAAAGTAAAGTTATGAAAAGGGTAGAAAATCACGAAAAGGAAATATTTGGAGTGGTAGAGAAGAACGTAATGGCAAAAATAAGAAGGTAATAAAAGAGAAGAAATAAGTGAGATGGAACGTCGGATGAGATGTGGAAGTGGTAGAAAAAGGAGAGAAAAAGAAGGAGGAGAAGATGAAGAACAACAACAGAAAGAAGAAAGAGGGTGTGACAGAAAAAGAAGAAGAATTATTTAGGAACTAGCGTGAGAATAAAATTGAGGGTGTAGCTCTAGGGTTCCACTGTAGTATGTTACTATACATCTATAACATACTATATTCAGCATAGTATACCATGTGGGACTACGACAAGACTATAATAATAGTGCTGTTATGTTTAGTTGGATGTTTTCGAGAATCGGTTTCTATTTTCGTGAACCACTACTATACTGAACGACACATCATGTTGTTTACCTGCTGGGTGGTGGCTTTTGTTCCTCTGCCTTTACAACTTTTACAATCATTTACAACTGCTTTCGTTGGTGCGTACAACTACTACGATAACTTTACAACTGTGACTAATGTGACGTAGTAGTATTAGTGTTGTGTTAGTTCATTGAATAACGTTTAAAATGAGTAGCCTATATTTGTCGTTTCGTGTTAGCTCATTCAGCATTATTTAAAATGGGATGTGTTTGAAATTTATCAATAATAAAATTATTATTGATATTTTTTATTGTTCTAGTGTATCTGGGATTTCGTTTCTTTGGTGAAAGATTTTTGATAATGTCAATTAATCCTTATATGGTATAAAGTTGTAGTATGTGACTCTTGCTATATAGTAGTCTTTATTATAAAGACTTTATTATAAAGACTTTATTATAAAGACTTTATTATAAAGATATTGCAAAGCTGCAAATAACAAATATCCAAAACTCACCTCAAAATCGGTTAGAGAATGCTATCATGCAGTTGCCATATTTCCACCAAACTTGTAGTCAACATATAATTCATATTAACGGAAAATAATTGTTTATCTTTCCCAAGATATATGACCTACAGGTAAAAAATAAGCAATATCTTACCAAAGAATGAATCTGTTAATATAAACAGTTTTACAAATTTTCCCAGCTATCTTTATGATTATTCAAGTTGTATATTCTAATATTTTGCATTCCCAGTAGATTCCTGGTCCATTTCACTTGTAATCAGTCCGATTTTCACTCCAAAATCATTTGAACTGGAAAACATAGAATTAATTCATAATACAGATAAGATTAATTACAGTAACTATATTACCCAATATATAGTAATATAGTTACTGTAAGATTAATAAGATTATTTGACAGTTTGTTATTTCAATCGATATCTCGACGTATGTGTTATTTTCTCGGGCATTTCCATCCTATTGATTGTGATCTTTGCTCCCAAATCATTTGGGAAAAGCATGATAGTTGAATGTCATTCGGTTGTTTACTGCTTCACTAATGCTTTTTTCAAGTTGTAAGGCTTCTTCATTCATTTGCCACTCTCCATTGAGATACAGTACGTCCTCTATCATTCGAGAATAAATGAATATTCGATTAATTCTAGAGTTACAGGAGACAGTTTTATTACTAACTTACTAGAGTTGGAGAACTCTAGAGTTAGACTAGTTACACACTCATTCGATTCGTTTCGTTTTCGGCGAATTCCGATAAGTGTGAAACGGTAATTCGGTTTGAATTCGGTACCGAATAGAAACCGCATAGAACCGAACGCCCACTTGACTAATAAATTCCATCAGGTTTCAATTCGTTGCTAGCGAGAGGCTACTTTCACACACTTTCGGTTCGGTTCGGTTCGTCTCGTTTCCGGCAAATTCCGATAAGTGTGAAACGATGATTCTGTTTGAATTCGGTACCGAATAGCAACCGCATAGCACCGACCGCCCCCTCGACACGAATAGGTTTCATTATATTCGAATTCGTTGCTGGGGAAACAGGAAAAACAAAGTCTTTTACACACGCTTGCCTTTTTTGTTTTTATTTTAGCCTGATTATCTGTTTCAAAATTTTCCAAGTCAAAATAATATGGTCAATTCATTTCTGTTGGTTCACAGAAAAATTTTTATCTCAATGAATAGTTTGCTAAAAAGATATAAATGAAAACTAAGGGAGAATTTTCATTTTTTTTATTTTTCCACAAATATTACACGATTTCATCGATGGAGAGGAGAGATGAAGTTTATATACCATGTGTCAAAACAAGGAACAAATTTTCAATTTAAAAAAATAATCTCTCTGAACATCAAAAATTAACATAATCAAAAAGAAACTATTCAAATAATTCAAAATTTTTAATTAACTTTGAAATTTTGTTGTTCAAGAAATAACATCTTACAATTTAACACCAGCTGTTATATTTAAATATACCAGCATGAACTGTGAAAATCCAAACACAGCTGTGTTTGAGAAGAAAATACCTAATTAGAACCGTACGAATTTAAACCTGACATGGTATGAAAGCTTTATTCGTTTTCAGTAACTAACCGAACCGAAAACGAACCGAACCGAATGAAACCGAAAGCGTGTGAAGCTAGCCTTAAGAGTTGCACGTTTGGAAGAGTAGTAAGCTACTAAAGCTAGGGTTTAGTTTGTGCGTAAATGCCGTCGTCGACCACAACAGGGTGGATATCTCACATTGGGTAGTTTTCAATTTGTCTAAATAACCTAAAAGATAATATTCAATTATGTTTTAATGGGGGATCATACTTTTTATACTTTCAAATGGCAATATTTTGATATTATTAGAAATGTTTTTATTCTTGAATAATGTACATAGATAATGAAAGTTATTCGATCATCTGTTTTAGCACACTTGAAATTTGGACAACATGAATGTCAACAATGCTTGCCGTCGTCGATTGCGGAAATTTATGCACCTTAATAGTAGTAGTAAGAAGATTGAGAAAAATGAGTTAAAATTATTATTAAAATAATTAATTCTATCAAGTTTGTGGGGAGAAGTATTTGAAGATTATAAATTCAAAAGTGGTCTGAAGCTTATAAAAATTTAATAAATAAATTCAATAAAAAGAATCAGACGGGAATATGGAAGAAGACGAGAATATAAAGGACTAAAATACAGAAAATAATTTTATAATTTTTCACTGTAAATACGTTGAAAAGCAATAGAAGACAAAAAAACAAAAATGGAGAAGTTGAGAATACACAGGAGAAGGAAAACGGATAGAAACGTTAGAAAGAGACTTACGATAATCTCGAATTAGGAGTGTAGACAGAACTTGTAAGTTCAAGAAGAAGGTCACACTAAGCTCAAAGTCGTCGACTTTTCAGTTCACACACATGTGCTTTAACTAAGTACCATTCCCCCTCCTCCCCTAATCAACTTCCTCCCTCGCCCTCTCATCGAATTGAGTGCATGACTCATAAACGGCGCAACTATAGTGAGATTCACACCTGGCAGTATTCCTCATATAAGGACATCAGTGCTGCCCATTCAACTAATGCTGACAGACTGAAGTGAGTCTCATTGAACTGATAATGAGTGCTGTGAGCAATAATGACAATAATTGAAATCAATTTGAAGCAACAGTGTCTATGTTTGCTAAAGCTGAAGCCTGGTTCTATTTGCAAACTGTGTTTGCCTTTTGCTTCAATTGTGCTCTTCCTAATGCTGGATGTGTTCGTGAAATTCTGTTGCAATTTGGTTCCGAAAAAATATATTTTTCTAAATTTTGATGTATTTCTCGAGGGCTAACTAATATTTCATCCAAATAATACTGATGAAGAGATTAAAAAATGCATATGGAACATGAACGACCCCACACTGTATTAACTCAGTGGTTGTTTAAAACAATATTTTTCCACTACTTTCAGATATATATTGTAATATAATGTATTTTGGAAGAATAAATTTAAATTTAAATTTCAATAAGAACCTACCCTTTCAATTTTCTCATAGAACAAATGCATGTTGTTTCGGCATTTACTCCATTTTCAAGTATAAATCATTGAACTATTTCTCACAATATTCAGATCAAATCCAACGTATTAAGACTACGAGGTATGTAGGTAAAATTTTGGATAGATATCTTCATGAATCATGAGTCTCAGTTGCGGAAACTCCAATTATTGTATTCAACTACCGTAACATTACTTCATTACTTTGATGACAGATTCATCCATCGATTCTTGTTTTTATTTATGTTTTCTAAACGTTAATTAATTTTAATTTTTCGTTTTTAATTTTTGTTTTCTTTATCATATGCATTTATTTCGTTGAATGACATCATTATACGGAGGTCAAATTCGATTTGAATACTTTGAAAACTTTTCGTAAGACTTCTGGAAGTATTAGTTAACTCTCGTTGACTAATCGATCTAAAGATTCTGAACTATTGTTAAGCAACTAGCTAGGAGGGAGGAGAATGAATGATAATGTTGGAATTTTGGCATAGAATAGAAATAAGTGACAATCTGATAAAATTGTAGTATGTAATATTGGATATAGGAAGATGAAAGGGGGAATAAAAGAGAAGAAAAGAGGAAAAAATAAGGAGATAAAGAAGTAGAAAAGGAGAAAGAACTAATGTCCTCAACTGACCACACCCATACTAAAAGAGTGGGCAGCCATCTTAGATTGCATTGCTGCTCTATGCATATCTATAACACTAATATGTACCTATAATTACATGCATCAATTTAAAGTTTCTACAGTATACTTTGCATGTATAGGCTATTGCCATACATTTTGCTCTTGTTTTATGAAGCTATTATCCTGTTATTCAGCATTCAAAAATTCTGTAACAACATTCTAAAATGAAGTCAAAGTAACTTTTGCAAACCTGATTTGAATCTGATTTTACTTTCTTTATAAACTGGGACACTATTGATTTTGTTGAGTCTTGGTTTTTCTATCTTGTAGAATACTGTATCAAAGAATCAAATAAGACACAGCTCGTAGATGTAGATCAAGATGTAGATCGTAGATGTAGATACCGTAGATCAAGATGTAGATCGTAGATGTAGATACCGTATCAAGAGACTAAAAATGATGTGAAGACTTGAGAAAATAATTTGTGATATATATTTCCATACACCACTTATTATCATTAGTATATGGTGTGTGGAGTATAAAGTAACTGTAGTATCAAGGGACTAAAAATAGTGTGAAGACTTGAGAAAATAATTTGTGATATATATTTCCATACACCACATATTATCATTAGTATGGTGTGTGGAGTATGAAGTAACTGTAGGTCATACTAGAGGTAGGTGTTGCTGACATAGAATTGTTGATGTTGTTGTTGTTATTGTTGATTTTGTTGTCATAAGCAACAAATGATTTGGGCGAGTCCGGTTGACACTTCCTGTACTTTCCAGCTAATATAATGATGGGTTGTAATGTGTAGTAGTATAGTAGTATCAGTAGTACTACAAATTGAGACCCATCCTCTTAACATTAAACTATTTTCCTCCTCTCTAAACTATTTAAACTCCTCCTCCTCTTCATACTCCTCTTCTCCTCATTTATCCACTCCTCAGCCACTTCTACTTTCTCCTCGTTCTGATACTCCTCCTTCATTTCAATCTTTCTTCTTTTCGACCAATATTATTCTGCTTGATTTGATGCTCCTGCCTTTCAATCCAAACCACTTTTTCTTTCTCATTTTTTCAGCTCTCAGTGTCTCAATTGCATTTTTATCCTGTTCTTGTTTCCAGTTATCTTCACGTACCTTCATTTCCCACATATCTTCCCTTCAACTTTTTCCACAACTCTCTCGTATTTCTTGTTTCGCAACCATCCTCTTATTATATTCACAATCGTTCTCCACTCTCCACCTTCATCCACACTTCTTTCTCCTTCAATTACTCCCTTTTCCCCCCACCACCCTTTTACTCCCTTACCATTCACAATTCATCATCTTCTACTACTTTTTCGTCAACTAGACATCTTCTTATTGTATCTTCCTTCTTTTTCACCTTTCTATCTCTCTTCAACTCTCTTCATCTTCCGCTTCTTTATCTCTTGCTTTCATTCCTTTTCTCTTTTCGACTTTTCTTACTCTCTCAACATCTCCTCTTTCTCTTCTTCACCTCCAACACTACCACCTCCTTCACCATTTCCTTTTATTTCTCCTTTGCAAATTTCATTCTTGAAAAGGGGTGCTCACTTTAAATTTCGACGCTCATCTATCAACTTCGTGACCACACCTTATGGTCATTATTCTCTTTCTCTCTTCAATCTGTTGATTCCAATGATTAATGTGGTATTTCACCCTCGGTTAGTAGAGTATGCAATATTGCACGATAGTTTGACGAGTGTATTCACTCAAGTTGAGTAGCTTGAACTCAAAATATCTTGTTCAAATCCAATTAAAATTATTGTACGAGAAATATGATTATATTTGAATTTGAAGTAAGTAGTGTAGTGATTGAATGATCATTCAGTAAAGTAAAATGTTTGCAGCATATGACTTGTATACTAACTGACTTGCTACTGAGAAAGTTTCAACTACCACAATGAAGTCAATTAATAATAATTTTATAGTTTTTGCTAAAAATCCTAAAATATCTCCCTGGAAATCCAACATTAAACCAACGCGCCGATTTAGTAATTAAGTGATCATTCAGTAAAATTAAATGTTTTCAGCATTAGCATTCGACTTGTATACTAACTGACTTGCTACTGAGAAAGTTTGAACTACCACAGTGAAGTCAATCAATAATAAGTTTATAGTTTTTGTTGAATGAAAAAGACTAAGAAATTGTCAAAAACCACTGATTTATTGATAATTAGAAAGACCGGTTTCGGTTATTACACCATTGTCAATCTCTGATAAACAATCTCTGATAGAGATTAGAAAGTCAATCTCTCTAATTAGAAAGACCGGTTTCGGTTATTACACCATTGTCAATCTCTGATAAACAATCTCTGATAGAGTTTATCAGAGATTGACAATGGTGTAATAACCGAAACCGGTCTTTCTAATTATCAATAAGTCAGTGGTTTTTGACAATTTCTTAGTCTTTTTCATTCAATATGAATAATTACCACAATATCAACTTCTCAACAACACAAAAAGTTATAGTTTTTGCTAAAAATCCTAAATTATCTCCCTGGAAAACCAACATTATATCAAAGCGCCGCATATACTCCAATATCAATCCTAGTTACATATTTATGAAGCCAATATCAAACCAAAACGACACGTGTAGCATTACGATCTCATCTTTGTAATAATCTCTATAAAAACGAAAATCAATTACCATTATGAAAACAATAGAAGAATATTTTTGTCTCGTATCCTTCGTTATACCAATGAACAGCAATCAGATTATATTAATTAACTCAATTGTGGAAATACATGTCAATATGCACTCTGAACCAGGAAAACCCAGATAAAACCCGTCATACATGCATCATAAAATGTTTCACACAATTTTTTTTTTCAAATTTTCCGAGCTGTTTTCCAAATGTCAATTCTATTTGTTGATTGAATCCGATGTATTGTGGATTTTGTTGGGTTGTTGAATCGCAATACATCGATTCCAAAGTCAGCTTGTATTATTTTTCACTTTCAAGAAAAATGATTGTTCTGAAAAACCAAATTATGAGATGATAAGTATGAGCGTCTTTAAAAAATCGTTGATTAAAACGTTTTTAATCGTTGATTAAAACGTTTTTAATTGTTGATTAAAACGTTTTTAATCGTTGATTAAAACGTTTTTAATCGTTGATTAAAACGTTTTTAATCGTTGATTAAAACTTTTTTAATCGTTGATTAAAACTCTTTACTCTCACACTATTTTCCAATATATTTTTCTGTCACTGAACCTCAAGATCCTAGATCCTGATGTTAATCATTCATCACACTTCGAAGAACGAATCAACGAGAAAGATTAAAATCTTACATTTTCTTAAAAACTCATTACTTATAACTTATTCATTTGAAATATCAATTAAAGGGAGTCCGCTCCCACAATGTGTCAATCTATCAATCCGATAAACTGAAAACTTCAATAAATTACATCAACAACATTGTCATCATTAACATTCAAAATCGTTGAAATTGAATACAGTAGCTAGAGCTAATGATTGCAAACTCATGATGCTTTCATCTTTCATTTTACTTGAATCTCTTGCAGCCTCTCATTTCTCATGAACGTGTTTTTAATTCGGTTTCAAATCTCTTTGATAACGATGGGCTTCAATAGGTTGAATTACAGAAAACAAGTTCATTTGAAAACTTGCATCAACTTACACTATATATGACATGGAAAGGATAATATAAGGTTACGTTTTTCCAACTGGGCTCAACTATTGTTAAAACTATGTATTGTATAAACTATGTTTATATTCAGTTTGTGTATTAAGATGCGTACAGATATACGCGCCGCGAACATGAGCAATTCACTTTTAATCAGCTGACTATATCTGTATTTTTACAGAAACGGTGAGATACAGATATAAAAAGCTTGGCATCAGCTGATTAAAAGTGAATTTCTCATGTTCGCGGCGCGTAAATCTGTACTCACCTTTAGAGAATTTATAAATTATCAAACCAGTATGTCGTTTCGATCAGATATCATTGAAACAGTGATAATCATTACAAACTAATATGAAATATTAGTTTTAAATATTTATTACAAATTAATATGAAATCACTTCACTTGAATGGGGCTACTTTATTAAAACTATTAAAAATATGGAGTATACATAATGTTTTTATATTGTTTTTAATACTATTAATATGAAATATCCACTTCTCAGATTCAAGTTGTGGAATAAATATTGTTCCAATTTGTAGGATACCTCACGCATTCCAGTACAAACTCAATTTCGAGAGAACAATGATTATTATCAGTCTAGTAGTAGAGAGACGATAGTAGCTCAGTTCGCTTAGTTATATTTAGTAGTCATACATAGTTATATTCAGTTTAGAGTTACAATATTGAATCAATTAGTGGTCGTCTGACTTAACGGAACTAATTTCAAATGACATGTCATGCCAAGAGGCGAATTCAACTATGAATAATCATAGAGGGATCAACTACCACTAATTATATAATTAAAATTTGGTTTTGGCGAATGCTTCGTAGCTATCCAAAAATATGAACGTTTTTTGTATCAGTGTTTATGAATGTGATGCATATAGTTTCGTATCTACTTGGAGTAATATATCAAACAATACTGTATGGAATCAAGATAGGTAAAATACAATAGTTATTGTGTATTGAATGAAAAAGACTAAGAAATTGTCAAAAAACCACAGAATTGTCAAAAAACCACAGAATTGTCAAAAATTATTGTGTAGTTGAGATTTTCAACTGTAGATTTTTCAATGTACTATTCATCGAAATCTCACTATTGTATCAACAAAACTTCAAAATTTAACTTATACGTGAACAAGACTCTCAATCTCAAAGAATAATTCATTGTACCGAATATTGATAAGAAGGAAATGTAGTGTATCTTATTGATACTGAAAATTTGTGTTACATTAAGTATGGTTCGAGAATATCATGTTGTCCATCAACAGTAACTTGAGAACTGGATAATATTGTGAATGATGAATATTTTATCATCCTCGACTTGGTTTGGTAATAACTTGTATCATTTCATTTGAATTTGAAATTCGTTTTCATATTGATACAAATCTGTATCATGTGCTGAACTGATAAAAATAGTAATAAACAAGAACAATATAATTGAATACATTTTCAGCGCGCATAGAAAAGAAAATTCAGAAGAAAACTCCTAACAAGAGCAGCAATTTCCCTTTCAATTAGGGGTGGTTAGTAAGTACACGCTTTTCTTTCAACCGCGGTTAATCGTTTTCCCATTTTCCTTCAAGATTATACCGAAAGTACTTTGTTACAATGAGTTGGAGATAAGCTGAAACAATTTCAGGTAGCAAAATTCCTTTCCTTATACAATCTATGTTTCTTATCAACGCTAAAATCGTGTCGTGATTATGCAAATCATATTAAGTGCAATATTCTGAACGAGTTCTGATAATTTTGAACGGGGATTTTCATCAGTAAAACATAATCACATACTAAAAACGTTGATTTTCGTCGGATAGCTGTACAGAATTGGTGGATTGTTAACTGAGTAGACTACTTGTAGAGGTAATGTTTTTGAGATTGAAGACTGTAAAGTCCGGTAATTTTGCACCCAATTCACGAAATATTTCTGTCAATTATCGACATGTTCAAAGGGTTGAGTAGAATTTTCTGCTCAATTTCTACTATAGAATATAAGTTATGATGATGGAGAAGGAGAAGGGAAAAAATAATAAGAATAAAATGATTAGGAGGAGTATAAGTAAGAAACGGCAAAAATAAAATTAACAACTAGAGAATTAGAAAGACAGGGCGATGAATAGGAAGGATGATAATTCAATGAAAATGAGATAAAACGAATGAGCTATGAGGGATTTGAAAATGGAAGGTGAAATGAGAAGGAAAATAATAAGAATAAATGACAAATATATAGCTCACAGCGGCAATAATTTATGTGATTATTGATCATCATTTTGCAGTTCTGATTGTCTTCAAATTTCAAATAATAGTATCGAAATTCGAAGTTTCATGAAAATCTCTCTCATAAATCTGTAAACCGAAAAATTGTTCTCATAAACAACCATTTTTTTTGCAAATGAAACGTATTGATATTGATTACATCTTCAAAAATTGTAGGGGACGCAATTTTTGTAGAAACAAGATATTCGCGACAATTTTGATACCTTTTTAATGTTGATTAATCAAACAATTGGTGCGATTTGTTGATTCAGCACTGTCTGAATCTCACGTAAACAATTCATTATTTCAAATTATTTTTGCCGATTTTTCAAGTTTTGGTACAGATTTTGTCACCTGAAACTCAAAACTGAGTCTGGTGTTGTATTTTCCTATTTACTATAGTCTTACAAATTTGCACAGTATTTACATATTTTGCAGATTTTTCGCACATACTGTACATTTCCAATACACGTGCTCGAGTGGATTCCAAGAATATGTGAATTTTGTGAATCGAAACACAAATTCAAGAATCAGTTACAAATTCATTGGAACACCTATATTTCTTTTTCCATTCATTATTTCAGCTATTCAGACGCAAATTTCCAATAAACTGAAATTGGAATTTGAACTATTCGTTCAAATTTCACAGATACAACACATAAAATTCCACGAATTCAATTGGTTTCCTTGGCTAGAACCAGAAATTTTGGACATTATTCCGATGTTCTGGTATCACAGCTCTGAAAACAAGATTGATATTGTGTTTTTCTCCATATTTGTCGATTATTCCAAGAACTGGAAATTACATGAGTTGGATTCTCCATTCATGCTATAGACAAGATGGTTATAAAAAGTTGGGAATCATTTATCAAATAAATTGTTCAATACTCTTCTACTCTGCAATTTTTGCATACTTTACTCAAATGATTGATTGATTGTAGGCAATTCAGACGAAACACATCAGATGTACCTTTCACATAATTAGGCTGCTTTTATTTGATGTTTTTATCTTGTATAAAGTGATCTCTTGTCTTGTAATTAGATCCTTATTCCGTGATAAATTAGATTGATATCATCTTCATCGGTTCGACTGTTCGTGATGCCAAGTATATTTTTCTGTTATGATTAATCGGTAGGAAAACCAAACCTATGATTTTTTGGTCATAATATTATTGTAACAGTCTATTTATGGAAGGATGGTGAATGTTGATGTTTTTTGTGAATTTGATAAGAGAATTTCGAAATGAAACCCATAATTCATAGAATGAAAATAGAATAATCACAGTATTCTAAGATTCTTGTTATTTCTAACAATTTTTTCACTACATGCATGCATATCGTGGTGTACTTTTGGATATTCGAATTATGAGGGTTTGAGCTTATATCCTATGGATAATTTTCAAAAAGTTTAAGTACTACCACACCCTAATTGACAGTGATTTCATTCTATTGAACATGGTTAATAAGTTACCTTATCAATAGGAGACACTCGGTTATTATAATATTCGAATTATGATGGTTTGAGCTTATATCCAATGGATATTTTTCAAAAAGTTTAAGTACTAACACATCCTAATTAAAAGTGATTGCATTCTACTGAACTTCATTTAATAACTTGAAACAACTAATGATATTTAACTCAACATAATTATGTCAACTTAACTAACATAACTAGCATAACTTTTTTCAAATAACTCTATAAAATAAGTAGAAGTGCTTGACTTCTGTAGTACTTATCACATGAGTAATTATGCCATCAACTTATATGAAATTTTATAACATGGCAATCAATTCAACTTCATTTAATTAATTGAACAATAATTAATAATACTAAACTCAACATAATTACGTTAAATTGACATAAGTAAGTTAACTTTTCCATAATAACTTCGTAGCATAAGTAAAAATAGTTGACCTATGTGATACTCATCACATACGTATTAAGGCCATCAACTTAAGACAAATTAAAAAATTGTGACATTTAATAGGAAATCAATTTAAACATCTTTTTTAGCTCTAGTACTAATATTCTATCAACATGGTCCCTCAATGTACCAACTGATCTTCAAGTCTAATAATGAAATGGGTTGGTTGAAGTTGCTGTGATAATTTTGTCACATTGTCTTCTTTTGATTTCGGGTTTAAAAATATCCTGTAGGAAAGCAGCTCTTGTCTCATCTTAGCGTCTTTGAACTTTTAATCTTATCTTGTCTCTCTCTTGTTTTTTACCTTCTACTCTATTGTTTCTTTTCTTATTTTACATTTATTTACATTCACATTTATTACATTCCTTAATCACAACATCAAATTAATGATTGGACGAGAATCAACAGGATAAACCCAAAACTGTTCCTCTCCCTAATTTTGATAAAAATAGTCAAAATGAGGTTATGAAAACACTTTTATAAAGATCACAAAAATTTACAGTCCAAATAAACATTATACTAAAAATTTTGTATCTCGGTTGATCAGAAAGATGAAACAAATTATTATTACACTTGAAAATGCATTAATAAATTGAAAAATATTAAAAAACTTGTTAAATTTGAAGCCAGAAAAATCACAAAAACATTCGTAGAACAACGAATAACTTAATTTTGGCTCACTCCACAGAATTCACAGAAGAAACACCATTCTTATTCCCGCTACATCCTTTTCGTTCTTCTCTTCTTCTTTAATCCTCGCTCTATTTTTTCGATATTTCACCTAATCCAAATTGGTCCTTTCCTTCGTCCTTTTCATCTATCTTATTAATATTTTGCTTTTTCTTTTTCGCCTTCTACCATTCCAGCGCTTTTCTCCAACCAGATTGTCCTCTAGCAGAAAGCAAGATGACTACCTCCCTTTACAACTTTTCTTTCGTTTTCAGTGAGTTTTCTCTAGGTTTTCCAACCTGTGACGTCACTGTACTCTCCTGTCCTAGAGCACCCTTGAGCATTGTATAATGCGAATAAAGTTTCTAGTATTCTCAAGTCATGATTCCTTTTTTAGGGTTTCTTCTACTTTTGTCAATTCTCTTCTTATCCTTTTTCTTCTTCTAATTCTTCTTCTTCTTCCTCCTTCCTCTCCTTCTTCTTTCTTCTTCTTCTTCTGCATCATCTTTTTCGTTTTCTTCTTCTTCTTCCCCTCTTTTGTGTTCTTGCTCTTATTCTCTTACTCGTCTACATAAATCGTCTACTCGTTAGTGGGGAGGATATTTTCAATATTCTTTCCGAAGAATGGACATCGATGTGTCCAAAGTTCCGCCAATTTATGTAGATTATCTATAGTTATTATATTACAAATTGCTTCTTTATATCATATACAGTTCAATAATTATTTTCTTAGTCTATATTATGTAAATTCATCTATAATTTTGCTGGATTGTAAGCTATTGTATATAAGTGTATAAGCCAGTATATATTGTAATCTACATAAATAAAGTACTCAATCAATAGATCAATCAATCAACCGTTCATCCTGAATCTCCTTTAAACATATTTTTTCTCAATTTCTCGTTGAAATACTTGTTACTTTTTTAAATACTCTATATTGAACCTCAAATCACTAAATCTTATTCTTCTTTTCACTCTTTTCCACTGAATTTGTACATTTGTACAACTTACTGATCCTAAAATTTCATCACGTTTCAACTCCCAACTTGATTAAATGACACGTGATAGCATCAAGAAGTGAAGATACAAAGCAAATTATTTTATTTCGTCAATAATTTTAAATATAATGGGAAAGACATATTCTTTTCTTTACTCTTCCCTACTGAATTTATATAAATTTTCTCGAAATTCATTGTTCCTCTAATTTCTTCATTTTTTTATTTCCAACTTGAGGATATGACGTAGCAAGCAGTATGGTGTAAAATCACCACCAAACAACTTGATAAATCTACCAAAAACATGTAGATGCTGTACATTATGATTTATGATGCAGTTATTTTCAAATATGAATGCGCCAGTATTGGGACAATAGCCTAAGAGACTTGAAAGTGATAAGACATAAAGAAGAGAATTTGCCAAACCGTTTTTTAAAGAGCGTTAACCAGATTCAAACAATTGGCAAACACGAATTTCAGTGGCAACACAACACGAGAAGAGCATCTACTAATTACACAGACAGACATGAGAAAATAAGTGAGAACAAAGAACAAGGAAAGAGAGAGGAACAGGAATGAAATGGAGTGTGAGACAAACAAAAGAGAGAAGAATATTAGTAATTGATAAGGGAAAAGGACGGCATGATTATAAAGAAGTGTACGGTAGAAAAAAAGAGAAACATAGGAACCAATGAAAGGGATGGATGATTGGAGACGAAATGGAGATGAAGGAGGAGAAGAATGAGAAGAAGAAGAAGAAAAGAAAGAAGAAAAAGAAGGAGGTGGAGGAGAAGAAGAAGAAGAAGAAGAAGAAGAAGAAGGGAAGAAGGAGACGACGAAAAGCAATAAAACATTCACTTTGTCCGCCAGAACCAGACACAAAACTCAAAATACAAAAGATGCTTTCTGTCTCTGCTTGATGCTTAAAATTGGCATAGCCAGAAAATTATTTTATTGTTCAAAAATTCTTGAAAACCAAGCAGCAGTTAATCAGGCTTTATTCTCGAGTCAAGTAGAAGACACAAAATACACGTCTGAGAACAACAGCAACTAACGTTTTGCAATAATTACCCCCTGTTCAAGAAGAATGAGATATTTTCAGTTGGCAGACTCACAAATATTTGAGTAATTTCCATTTCACTCCTTTATATACAGACTTATTCTGTCACATAGTATGGTTATAACTGGTTAATTAAGAATTGTTTCTTTACATGACTATCATCTATCTCTCTATTTTGACTCTTCTACTATTTCTCTTCGATTTCATCTACTTGAAGCACAGAATAACTAATTCATTTTTCTCTATGAGAAATAACCTTACTTTACCATGTAAAGGTAAAGGATTGAAATTTGCATCATCCCTGTTCTTTATCTTGTCGTTTTTGATCGTCTTCTCGTGCTTATTTGCCTTCCTTATATGTTATCTCTCATTCTATCTCTCTGTTCATTATTGTTTCTCGACTTCTCCTCCTTGTTCTATTCGTTATTTCTCCTCTCCTTGTTCCTATTTTATCAGTTATTCAATTTCTTCCTCATCTACGTCTCCTTATTATTTATTTCTTCTCGTTCATCTACTTGTTTAATATTAATTTCATGATTCACTTTTTCTTCATTTTTTTCTACCCATCTCTCTTTACTTCTTCTTCAATTTTTTTTGTTCTTCTCCTCCTTCAATTTCTCCTCACTCAGTTTTTCCTTCTCATTCTCCTTCTCCTCCCTTCTATCCTTTTTCTATTTCCAATTTCTCTTCTTCTGCTTCATCCTCCTCTTCCTCTGCTAATTTCCTTTTTCTTCTTTCTCTTCTGCTTCTTTTTCTTTCATCTTACTTCTAATTTCTCCCTTCATCTACTTTTTGAATCTCACTTTTCTCTTGTTTCCCATTCTTCTTCTGGGGCTCCATCGTTTCCTCTTCTAGGCGCTTCTTTCCTCATCAATTTCTGTTCCTCCTACTTATCCTACATTCTTCAACTTCTGGGGTGTTTCCTCCTTCCTGCCTTCCTCTTATCATTTATTTCTCTCCCCCTCTACCACTATATCATTATTCCTTTTCATAATTTCTACTTCGTCTTCTTATTCATTCTTCTATTACTTGTTCTTCACTCCCTTTATTTCTAGAAGTTTCGAATGAAGAACCCGTATTATTTCAGAGTTTAATGTACAGACGACTGTTGCCAAGGAATTCAAAGCCAATTATTTGAATAAATTATTACTGAGAAGATGACTTTGTTTTAGGATTTATTTTGTTAATCGTCTGGAATGGATTGCGGTTGCTATGGATGAATCCACTATACACTGGCAGCATTTAATAAAACAGCAAGACTCCCCATTCAACAATTGTTAACATTCTGAAGTTAATCTTAATATATATAATTTCAGGTCATCTTATTCTGAACTGGAAGATTCGAAAACTATTGTTGATATAATTTAGCATTTGAGGTGTGATAACAATAAGAATACGAATAACTTAATTTTTTTTTGTAGTTGAGAAGTTGATATTGTGATAATTATTCATATTGAATGAAAAAGACTAAGAAATTGTCAAGACTAAGAGAGATTGACAATGGTGTAATAACCGAAACCGGTCTTTCTAATTATCAATAAATCAGTGGTTTTTTGACAATTTCTTAGTCTTTTTCATACAACTAAATTATAGAAGAACATTGTATTGCATTTGATGAATACTTCTTGAGAGAATATAATCACCTATACAATAAGAATACAAATAGTTTAATAAATGAATAAAATTATAGAAGAACATTGTATTGCCTTTGATAAATACTACAGAATTTGAAAAATGTGTATACTGTGTGTTCATAATGTTCCTCCTCCTTATTCTGCCTCATTCTTATTATTTTTCCCTTTTCTACCTTTCCACCTCTATCTCAATATTCTTTTCCTACAGTTACGTTGAAAAGTGGCCATTGCTGCACTGATTACAGAACGCAAAGAATCACTTTTCCGCTCTAGTGCGGGAAAAATTTTTCTGCACTCCAGATTTGCAACATGGCAACGCAAAATACTTAGTAGGTTATATGGAGCAACAGTGCAGCAAAATCAAAATGAAGTTGGTAACAGTGACTGCTGTGGCTGCTATAGTGAGCAGAGCTGCAACGAAGCACAACGCGCTAATTATTATTCATTATATATTATAACCAACGACAACGAGGACTTTAGGATTTTAGGATTAAGGTTTTTATCAATAATAAAATTACACAGAAAAACATTTGATGGATTTCAGGCAATTTTACCCATAATTACCCACTTTTCATATTCAATGGTAACTGTAGGAAAAACTTAATGTGAAATACGTGCGCAAAGTTCCTCTGCTGCACTCAAGAAACCATTCCGCCCTCGCCTACGGCTCGGGCGTAAACGTTTCTTTCGGTGCAGCAAACTGACACTTTGCGCACTAGTTGCAAAAATAACTATTCTCATACTGATCTGCACACATTCAAATTACCATCAAAATACTGTACTGTACCAATATCAACTCACCAATCAAAATACCATCAAAAAGATGAACTTTCATGTAACCATGATGTTTTTCAAGGACTATAAACCATATTATACGTGAATTCTCGTTTCATACGATCTCAGTCACGAGGTAACTATAAAAACTAATCGTTTACGTTGAATCCATTTAAACTCAAACACTCCATATAGTGAAACTCTTTTCAAACTGTCAGGATTCCTCATGAATTGCATCAATGCTATCCATCTAAGCATTGCTGACAGCTCGAAAGTGAACCTCCCCCCAGATGTCTTTATTTTCGTTGATTCGATAGTAATCAATGTGAATCGATAGATGAAGGTCAATTTACATAATTAGGGTGCTTAGTTGCTCTAAGTACAGGTTAGGAACTTAATGGATAACTTTGTCGGCTACTTTGTCTGTTTAATTTCTTCTAGTATTGCTTCTCCCACTACGTATACACTATTACTTCTGCTCCTTGTATTACTCTTTCACTTCTACACTCTTGAACTTGCATTTTTTCCACGTCACGATCTCATGAATCACGTGACTTGGTGTCGTTCCATGGAAAATCGGGAGAGAAATCTTATCTTTTTCTTGAGTTCCTTTTCAACTTTACTTCTTCGTAAATTCTTCTGTCTTCGTTAACTTCTTTCCTTTGCTTTTCTTCTTTCTTTTATTCGTTTTTCCTTCTTTTTGTTCTTCCTCTTCTCCTAACACGAGTTATTTATTACAACTTTTTTCCTCTGCTTTTCTCCTTTCGTTCCTTCGTTTTTTATTCTCCTTCTTCTTTCCCTCCTTTTTCTTCTCCCAACACAA
This sequence comes from Nilaparvata lugens, assembly GCF_014356525.2. Lineage (NCBI taxonomy): Eukaryota > Metazoa > Arthropoda > Insecta > Hemiptera > Delphacidae > Nilaparvata > Nilaparvata lugens. The sequence continues at coordinate 63,660,443 of NC_052508.1, read as the reverse complement.
GTGACAAGTTGATACACCATTCATAATTTAATCATTTGAATTTGAACGATAATTTCATTGCTTTACTCAATATTAACCCAATATCCAAGTACATAGTACAAGTCTTCGCTCACAACGAGCTCTCATTGGAAGATGGATAGTATTGCCTACATTTTGTGGAACGATAACAGCATCTACCAATCACGAGTCAGAATACTTCAGCTGGTCAGTACAAGCTCACGCCCACAACGTAGCCTACTCTTATTGGCTGATGATATTAGCCTACATCATATTTCAGACACCATTTTGTTTAACGTTGTCTCTCTCAAATCAATGGACAGTAACTGTTGCAATCACAGTTAGAGAAATGACAGAGATAATGATAAGATTTGGAACGACTATTTTTAGTTTCTAGCGAATTTAATTCATAATTGATTCAAGTATTAATGCTTTCAACATTAAGTGATGTGTTTTCAACATTAATAAATTGAAAAATAATCAACCACTTTCAGCAATTGAAATTTCAATTTGTGTTTATGTTTTTGTATGATGATAAACATTTAACGTGAAATCTGAAGTAATAATCTTTGTTCCAGGTACTGTTATCGATTATTGTATCGAATCTACTCAATAGTTTACATTGTAAGTAACAACTCACATAACAATTATATTGTTAAGAATAAGCTCCATTGTTCTATAGAATTAGATGGATTACATTCGATAAATAGCTAAACTCAATTTGATTACAGATTTTAAGATTCTAGTACTCTGAAACGTTCATCAATTGATAAAATGATCACATCACATTGTCAGAAGTTTCCAAGTACACAAAAGTTACACAAGTATATTATTGTGTCATAGAGAATATTTTTCATTAATAATAGAAATATACATGATAGGAATCTACAGTACTAAAAGGATGAAGTATAAAGTTTGTATATTATGGTCACTGTATGAGTTATTATTATTTCTTGCTTATTCAAATCTGAATTTACTTTTCCCAAAATGTCTTCCACATCTTATTCATTCCATTCATTATTAATCGTTTATCTTATTTTGCTAAATCTATTGTATAAATTTCTCAAGATAATGATAATCATTTATTCAAATTACTGATTGAATCAGTTTTTTCTACATAGAAAAAATAATACAAAACAAGATGTGAAATAAAAATTAAAAATTCTCGAAATACTTCCTATACAAAGTAAATAAACCATTTATCGGTTAGGGAATTATTGTTTGAACTATTTAGCCTTTCTACTCTCAATAAGGTTCATTGGGGATTAGTAATAGCAAAAGAAAAACTTGACCTGACTTCTTGATAGATGACTTCTGAATAGTCTAACCAAAAAGCACGAAATACCAAATCTTTTCTTTTAATAAATTTTTATTTTTATTAACAATACTCTCAAGTTTCTTATTATCTCATTTTTATCCAATTTTAGGCATGCATTTCCTATCTTTATGAGCTTTTGAAATAACATTCCGCTACTGAATGCTATCATTATCAAAAACTCTCATAATTTATCATAAAGTGAAAGTGAAATAATGTGTAAAAATTGTATGGAAGAAGATAATACATGAATGAGAGCATAAAACTGAAAGAATGCTTGATTTGACCCCTCGTAACTAGAAAAAATAAATTTTATCAATTGTATAGTGGAACCAACAAGTAACATTTTTTATTAATCCAAGTACACTAATTATTGGCCAACGTTCTCATTACTCCAATTACACTTATCATAGTCATGTCTAGTCAACATACTGACAATTTATCTTATTTTTTGTACTAATTAATCTAGCTATATTCTAGTGATATTCACTCCAATATGTCATCATTAATTGAATGGAAAGCGGTGTTGTTGATATATGGGGAATGCTGACTGGAGTTACTCTCATATAATTTAATTATGGAATAATTCAGTTTATCCGTGTCATTGTGAAATTAGTACGATTACGTGACTAAAATTCTACATAAAAAGTTTATCAGCTTCGAGTTAATTATAAATTTATGGGTGATTTTGTAGAGAATTTTTCAAAACTGCATGAATCATACATGTTATTGATAAATGAGAGTATTCTCAGGGGTTTCACAACTAAATTTTCAAGTTGGTAATATTGGAATCTTTGAAATGTATACTTGTGAATTCATTGTGCTTTCTTCACAAAGGGATATGAATTTTGATTAATTTTTCAATTCCAATAGAAACCCTTGTGAGTTCATTTCTCACTTCTTCACTTCAAGTTTTCATTTCTCAGGGCAATGCATTGGGCTACAATATTGTGAAGAAAAAAGAAACAGTCTCTAGCACAGAACTCCTCTCCGTAAATTTATTTCATTGAATTTTCCAAAGTAGTCTAATGCTATCATTTGTTAAATTTTCCGCCACACTTTCAAGTTGTTTTGTTCCAAAATAGCTTTTTTGTGAAATTAAAAAACATGAATTTCTTTCCAATGCTTATATTAAGAGGCTTGGAAGTACAGTGTCATAGATATATTTTGTTCCACAATATTCTATTCAATAACCTCAACAAATTTGATTATAAGGCTCCTACGAATCATTCATTTACGAGAATCACCTCTTCTGTGATGAAAATAGGATTTTTAATTAAAAGTTTGCAGCAATCAGGTTATACCTTCTTAACGTATCTGGAGTGAAATCAATAATTGAGAAAAATTTCGTTTTCATTATTCAGTTTCATCTGAGGGTTCAACAGCGATAAGGGTTGGGATTAAGGATGAGGTTTAATGGCAGAGGGATAAGGAGGGATAAGCCGACAGTCATCAGCGACTCTTTTATGCCTGACTGATATCAGAAAGAACATAGTAGAACGACTCAGAAAATTAGGTCGAGTAGCAAGAAAGGAGAGATACTGATACCAAAGGGAGAAGACAAGAACCTGAAGAAGGATTGATAAAAAGATATCCTATGTGATGGAAGAAGAGAGACTGTTAAAAGGTGATTTTTCGTAGATATCTTGCTTTTAACAAATGAGTTTTCTGGTTTTTGAGTTGTGCTTTTTCAACATAGTTGGAGTTTTGAGTATGGCTTAGTTTGTTTGTAGAGTTCCCTAGAAGAGGCACTACAATATAAATTTGTTTTTTTCCGTTTCTAGAATCAAATTCTTCACAATCATGAACGATATATAAGCAATTGCAATATATTTATTTATTTATACGTGGATACAATAACAAATAATATAAATATGATTGGGAAGGAACAACAGGCTTGGCCCAAAACAATTCCATTCCCAAATTTTGATTACATGTCCAAAAAATAGGTTATGTTTGTTCTGTAAGAAGTTCAAGGTCAACTTTCGTCCAAAAATAAATATGAGATGCAAATTTTAAATTTAGAAAAATTAAAACACCAAATTATAGTTAAATATTACACTTAATTATCACTGCACATTGTATTAATTAAGTTATTTCATGAATTTTGAAGCCAAAAATACACACAAATTCTCACTAAGCAATAAGCAATTGAAACATTATCTCTGAACTTTCGTTCCTAGTATAGGACCAGAGGTTGTGCTACTTGCCGTATAATCAAGTAGCCTCAATGTTTTAGAAACATGGTGTGACAATTAGAGACTATAGAATTAGAATGAAATTACATTCTATACTCTCTGGTAACAATGCGGATTCGGGTTCAAGACTCATTGCGAGAAAAATGAAGGAGAACTCCTACATTCTAAATAATTAGAATATTCTTGGTTAGAATGAGTTCGACAGTGACTAAAACTCTTTTTTTTTGGAAAATATTGCGTTGATAGTACCTTGTTCCAAGTACCTAGTACGTTGTTAGTACTAGTACCTGGTTGATAGACTGTAGAGGATCTCACGAAGCATCACTTTGTGAAAATGATTGATGGAGATGTAGAATCTTTTCTTTACCTTCGTAGATATACATTCACACCTTGCACTTATACCCTTATCAATCTCGTACATTCAGTTTTACATAATTTTGTAAAACAAGTTTTACACCTTGCACTTATACCCTTATCAATCTCGTACATTCAGTTTTTCATAATTTTCAATTTCCTGTTAATCTTGTACATCTTCAAGACTACAATCTCTGAGTATTGTACTGTGAAATGCATTATCAATCCTCAGGTGGAATTTCCTCTCCAAAACAAATCTGCATTTCCAGTGTTTTTATCTGTTGATAGTTACGTCAATCTGCCTTGTTTGTCTCCTTATAGTAATTACGTAATTAGTGTAACTAAGACTGGAAATAGAAGAACAATATCGGATCCACCTGCCAAGGTCATGTGAAGGAAGAACAAAATAACATTTTCATTCATTCGTAGCCAGTTAATTGTTCCAAATTAAGAACTGCAGCGGGAATTTGTCGGCTAACTATTCAAATCTCATTTTGAACTGTCATAATTCTTTATTTGATTTAACATCAATGCCTCCCATTCGACCAATGCTGACAGTATGCAGTGAATCCCACTACAAAATGTCAATTAGTGACGTCCTTGAAACTAAGTTTTCACCGGCTGCTGATTCACTGGAAATTAACACAGGAAGTTTGGTGTATTTCTGGAAAATTAATCTGTAGAAATGAAGTTGAAATTACAGTATCATTATATTTTGTAAACCAGGGTATTGAAGGTGTGATTGACTTTTTGGCTACGGGAACTTTACATGTCCATTGTAGATTACAGTTTTTCACTTTACAGGACTTTTGGGGTCTTTTCAAGGAGAGAAATACTTCACAATAAGTTAATAATAGAATCTGGAGAGTTATGTAGTCAAGTTACCTATAGTAGTAGTACCTAGGTAGTCAAGTTACCTATGAAGATTGTTGATTCATTATAAGAATAATTTGGAAACAGATATGCTTATTGAATATATCATGAGTTAGTTCTTGATTGAAGGTGTTTATTCAATAATTTGTCTAATGAGTCGGGGGATGATTGTGTGGAAAATGAAGAGGTGAGATTTGAAATACCCCTCACACCAAGTGGTGGAAGGGAAAAAAATAAGAAGAAAAGTGTTATGAAAGAATGAGAAGAGGTCACGATCTATGAAATCAAATGAATAAACAAAAATTCATAAATGAGTAAATCAAATATGCGAAGCTGATTGAGAAGAGGTCACGATCTATGAAATCAAATGAATAAAAATAATCATAAATTAGTAAATAAAATATGCGAAGCAGATTGAGATAGAAACAAAATACTGTAATTCAGTAAAGACAAACTGGATAACGGAGACAAAAGTTGAAAAAGATAGGGGATGAAAAAATAACTTGAGGGATGAGAATAAGAAGACGAAGAAGAAGAATATTAGGGAGAAAATAAGGAATAAGAACGTGAAGGGTTAGTTCGTGACTTAGCCCGTATCGAAGGCTTGAGACTTCTAAAGAATTAAATTTCGTTTTCACCTACCTCCCCCTCCTTCAACACCTTCTCCAGCGAACCTCCCCTCCTCTCACCGGTACAGAAAAACGTCAGTTCGCTTTACGTTGTGCCATATTTTATTCATTCAGTGAACGATACCGACATGTCGAATGAAGGAAGCAATCGGTCTTCCACTTTCCTTTTCTCTCCTTTCATCCTTCTTCTTCCTCATCTTCTCTTTCGTGTCTTTTGGCTGTTAGCAGTCGAGCTCTGTTAGACTGAGAAGCTTGTATTACTCCATCCCTTATTCCTCCTTCTCTCATCTTTCCGCCTTCTTTTACTCCTTCATGCTATACCATTCTTTTCTCTTAATTTCCTACCAATTTTTCACTTGACATCTCTACCCAACTTCCCAGCTCTATGATTTGAATTTTACAAAAAACAGATTCATTGCATAGATCTTAATTCCATTAATTTGAGTTTTTTCATCTCACTGTTTTTAACTATACACATTCGTGTGAGAAGGGTGTCTGGGAAAATTTTGGAACATGAATATACATTATATACATTTTATAATATACATTTATTCTCCTCTTTTCTCTTTCTTCTTCTCTTTCGTGTCTTTTGGCTGTTAGCAGTCGAGCTCTGTTAGGCTGAGGAGCTTGTATTACTCCATCTCTCATCCCTTCTTCTCTCATCTTTCCGCCTTCTTTTACTCCTTCATGCTATACCATTCTTTTCTCTTAATTTTCTACCAATTTTTGACTTCTAATCTCTAACTAACTTCTCAGTTCTCTAATTAAAATTCTACAAAAAACAGATTCATCGCAATAGATCTTTATTCCATTAATTTGAGTTTTTTCATCTCACTGTTTTTAACTATACACATTCGTGTGAGAAGGGTGTCTGGGAAAATTTGGGAACATGAATATACATTTTATTTGGGAACATTATATACATTTTATAATATATATTTAATTGTGTTTCCAAAGAAGAGTTGTTCCATTATGACTGTTATTCTAGAACCTGGATAATACAAATAGTTCTTAGAGGAAATTTTCCCTTAGTTCTCCCTAACACAACCACAATAACTTGCCATAACATAATAATCAGTCATCATACCCGAGTCCCATGAATGGATGAAAATTGTCCTCCAAAAAAGTTCATCTCTATGTAAAGTTTGCATGATGTTGTGTCAATCACGTTCTATATGAATCGCTCGAACCATGCAACTTTTGGGGGACTTACTTTCTCAGGTACATTCATACCTGAGGAAAACTGAGGGAAAAATAAGTGAAAGATGAAGAAGAAGAAGATGATGAAGATGAAGAAAAAGAAGAAGAAAAGATTATGAAGAAGAAGGAGGAGTAGATGGTGAAGGAGAAGAATAAGAAGATGTAGAAGAAGAAGAAGAAGGAGTAGATGGTGGAGGAGAAGAATAAGAAGATGTAGAAGAAGAAGAAGGAGAAGATGGAGGAGAACAAAAATAAGAAGATGTAGAAGAAGAAGGAGAAGATGGATGAGAACAAGAATAAGAAGATGTAGAAGAAGAAGGAGTAGATGGAGGAGGACAAGAATAAGAAGATGTAGAAAAAGAAGGAGTAGATGGATGAGGACAGGAATAAGAAGATGTAGAAGAAGAAGGAGTAGATGGTGGAGGAGAAGAATAAGAAGATGTAGAAGAAGAAGGAGTAGATGGAGGAGGACAAGAATAAGAAGATGTAGAAGAAGAAGGAGTAGATGGTGGAGGAGAAGAATAAGAAGATGTAGAAGAAGAAGGAGTAGATGGAGGAGGACAAGAATAAGAAGATGTAGAAGAAGAAGGAGTAGATTGAGGAGGACAAGAATAAGAAGATGTAGAAGAAGAAGGAGTAGATTGAGGAGGACAAGAATAAGAAGATGTAGAAGAAGAAGGAGTAGATTGAGGAGGACAAGAATAAGATGTAGAAGAAGGAGTAGTTGGAGGAGGACAAAAATAAGAAGATGTAGAAGAAGAAGGAGTAGATGGAGGAGGACAAGAATAAGAAGATGTAGAAAAAGAAGGAGTAGATGGATGAGGACAGGAATAAGAAGATGTAGAAGAAGAAGAAGGAACACAATGGGAAAAAGGAGGATTTAGAAGCAATATGGGCAGAAATAAGATAGAATAGAAGGAGAAGAAAGAGCAAGACCTGGATAATGATGAGCAATAAAGAAGAATGTGAAGAGGGGAATACATAAGTGAAAGTAAGAAGCAGAACGTCGAATGAGAAGAATGAAAACGTTTGTGAGAGAGGAAGGAGAAGAACATAATTTATATCAATATACATTTTCCACATCAATTTTCGAATAAATACGAGACGAACTATATTCAAACTATATTGAACTGTATTCGTACTTGACTTGGAAGTAGCAATAAATAAATTTCCGCTCAACTACCAGAGAATGACTGTCACTTCACTCTGGTCGCAACATGGCTTCGTTTTCTTTTTACTTCCCTCTCGTCGCGTCTAGAAATATTTCCTCTTCTTGCAAACTAGCGTAGTTTCGCCAGCAGTTTCGGTTTATTTTCGGCAAACTTAATAAAATATTTATTGGTGACGGATGGAATAAATAAATAAATGAATGGGATTGCTGTTCGATCGGGTCTCTTATTGCTTACCTTTTCGTTATAAGAGGTTATGGTGGTGGGAGAAGGAGTGAGAGGTGGAAAGAGAGGAAGAGGAAGAAGGGAGCTGAGGAAGAGTTGAGAAAGAAGTTCGATTACAGGGAGAAAAGAGGAAAACGGGAGTTACATGGAGAAGAAGGGAAATTTGATGAATGGAATAATAGCCTATATTTGTGAAAGATATGGTTGAATTTCGATTTTCTCTTCGAGTTACCTATATATCTCCTTATTCAGGCTCCCTCCTCCACCGTCATATTCATTTCTATTCAGATGAGTTTTTAATCTCTTCTCGACAACTCTTTCCTCTATGCTTTTCAAAATTCTCATCCTCCATTCCGTAGTCAATCTTTCAACTTATCTAATTCTTTCTATTCCTTCTCAATCTTCACAAGGTATATTTTCACATTTTCATTTGTATTCTTCAGCTCTTCTAGCTTCTTATTATTTCTTCCTCTTCATTCTCTTCTTAATATACTTCAAAGCCTTTATCATTTTGGAGAAGAGGGGAATGAAGAATAGAAATCAAAGAAAACTTATAAAACAAAGAAGTTGTTTAAAAGCGATATGATGGAAAGCGGAAGAATGGATAAGAAGCAATGCATGAGATTGGAGAAAGGGGGAAAGAGGAGAGAATAGAAGGGAGAAGGAGAGCAGGAGGTGATAGTAAAATAAGATTAACACGAAGAACGAGAAGACGAAGAGAATGTTATAAGGAGGAGGAAAAGGGGAAGGAGAAGCAAAAGTAGAGAGAAGGAGGTGAAGAAGCAACAGTAAAAGTGGAGGAAAAGAAAGAGGAGAAGAATCAGGATGAGGATGAGAAGTAGTACAATAGAAGAATAAGAAAAAGAAGAAGAATGAGAAAGAGAAAATAGATGACTGAGGGAAACCCACGTTGAATTTACAGTGAGTACCGTGTTTTGCAGTAATTATTCACCTGGGTTTAGTTTATCGGGTCTTGAGTTACATTTGTAGCACGCTTTGGGTTTTCATTCATCTTTGGTGGACTGGCACCATTCTGACTTGATATTTATAAATGACAGTTATTAGCTTATTTTCCCTAAATAGTAACAGAAGTAGTAGGGTTGATATCATTTCATTTTTGAATTGAAATAATTTCGTTTCATTTTTCTCTTTAATCCATGTAGGCTACTGGTTTATAAAGTATCTCAGTTTTTCATCAATGGTTTTGTGTACGTGATCGAAATGAGACTTGCTTTAATCAATTGATAAGATTTTTTCTTTAATTTTCAAACTTGAGTTTTTCCAATATTTTTGACACCGCTATCACATAATAAACCAGAAGTTGACTATCAATTAGCATAAGATAAATCTTATTAGGTTGATCCCAATTAACTTTCATATCCCATCAACTTGAATTCATCTTTCTAATTTTGGTAGCTAGTATAATATTTATAGCCCATTAACTTACACTATCTATTCCTAGTTCTGATACCTACAACTACCTACTTGATACTAATTACTATGAAATTCCACTCTTATGTTATCTCCAAATTAAACTGGGCTAGTTACTATTCTCCCACGGTCTTCGGTTATTTTCGTCTCAAAATATTCTAATAAACAAAAGGCTAGGCTTGTTGACGATAGCTCGTCTATTAGGAATATCAATTAGTGGTTGTACTCATTCACTCTCTCAATATCTCTGTTTCACCCTCTCTCTCTCTCACCCTCTCTCTCTCCCTCTCTCTGAAAGTTCAGAATAATCATTCACTTCCTAGTAGGTTATTTCTAATTGTCAATTCAATCTATGAGTTTGCCCTCAGGTTCTAGTTAATTGAATGGATGGTACAAGAGGTGATTAAAATGTTGGATTTTCTTTCAATTTTCCTGTCATAACTGTACGAGCTGGAACTGAATGAATATATATTGAACATGCTGGAAAATTCCATCAAATTAATGAGGTTTGACTGGATCTCTATGACTTTTCCTATTTTATTTGAATAACTATCTCGGTACAGAATTCTGGATGCTGGTAAAATATAAGTATAAAGATTGATGGTTGCTAAATTTCTGCAATTCTGCAATTCATCCCAGTTACAGTATTGTGTTTATAGTTATAGAAAAAGCGAAATGTAGTAACAAATAAAATTCCCGTTGATTGGGAACTCACCGAAATTTGTAGATTCTCTCACCAGCGGTCTATCTCTCTCTCTCTATACTCAATCAATCAATCAATCAATCAATCTCTCTCTCTTTCTCTCTCTCTCTCTCTCTCTCTCTCTCTCTCTCTCTCACTCTTATTGTCTATTTACATTGTATCAATCTACATACATTTAACTTATTTTTACCTTTTATACAACTACAGATACAAAATATTTCATCTTATATTGTTTTATGATAATTATTGTACTTCTTTGTAAAATCTTTGTTTTTAGGGTTATTTTGTGTGCATGTGTGAGTGAATTTCAACTTGATTAGATCTTCATTTCTGATAGGTTTTCCTATATGATTTATCTAGTGGAATTTGAAATATTGTTTCCAATTGTATTAATGAATTAAGTTTAAAATTCTCTTTTATTATATGTAATTGTTTTCTTTACTTTATTAATCTTATGTTTTATTTACTTATATTAATCTTATGTAATCTTATTACATAATATGTAATCTATTTTTTCTGTTTTCTTATGTGAATTTTTCTTCTATTGTAAAGCGAATTGATTAAATCCTGTGGATTGGATGATGGAAAATGTAGTTTGCTATTTTCCCAATTTTAGAGTACAGCTACTTGAAATGAACAAGCTTTCCATGTCGATAAAATTGTAGGCCTATTTTTATTGTCTTCATAAACATAAGATTGATGTGACAAAAATATCACAATACCACTTCATCTATGCTCCACTTGATGGTGATCTAATCCATTGATGCTCCACTCATTGCTGGTTCATTTCAATAATGTGATGAAATTGAACATTCGAATTTTGACTGGAAATTCAACTCAATCTTCAAAGATTGAACCTATTTATGTTTGCTTTCTCAAATGGAAATCAGGTTATGTCATTGAAAACATGTGAGACATCAGAAACATATAACAAAATCTGAACTGGAAAGATATTGGATGTCAGTTACCTTCTAAAAGCGAAATGGCACTCACTCACAGACTGACTGACTGACTGACTGACTCACTCACTCACTCACTCACTCACTCACTCGCATAACTAAAAATCTACCGGACCAAAAACGTTCAAATTTGGTAGGTATGTTCAGTTGGCCCTTTAGAGGCGCACTAAGAAATCTTTTGGTAATATTTTAACTTTAAGGGTTGTTTTTAAGGGTTTAAAGTTCGTCTTTTAGCATGTATATTCTTCTTCTCCCAATCTCTCAATTATAATTGAAATTTCCATATTATATGTTACTATAAAACTATAATCTAGATAGAGTACCTCTTCGAAACAATTGTTAACGGGCAACTAAATTAATAATTTTGTCAAGTTGGCATTAAGTTGAGTTGACTTTGTTAGGTTGGCACCAAGTTGAAGATTTAAATGCATTTATCGCGGAAAAATTGAATGGGCACCGCTACTTCAATCCTGGGAATATTATATTCCGTCATTATTATAGCCGTCAGGCTCGCTTCGCTCGCCAGGTCCGTTTAGCCAGACGTTTGGTCTGGACCCCCGACTGGATTGTCCTAACATATGATAAAAATGCAGGCGAGCGAAGCGAGCCTGCTGATCTCATCCTTGGACGATCCATTCAGGGGTCCAGGGGGCGGAGCCCCCTGGCTAGACGGATATGGCGAGCGAAGCGAGCCTGACGGCTAGTTAGAAACATATTTATGATTTAGTTGCCCCTAATGTTCGTCTCACAGCAATAATTATAACAATCTTCATCATTCTTACAGATACTCTCATTCATCTATTAATACTAGCTCGAACCAGGTAATCTCATGCAATCCAATTATAGTTATGATTGATTGGTGCTTGCATGAATAAATGAGTGGATTACAACCTGACACAATAATAAAAATCGAACCAATAATAACCTAAACATTTCACACCAGAACCAAAATTGGTATAGGGTTAAAATAACTCCAACGAACTTTTTAATTTTCGAAGTTTCTGAGCGACAGCTTTGTCAACCTGTGCCAGGTTTAGTAAATCTCGTCATCACTGAAAAAGAATTGAACAAAACTTCCCATTTTGAGAATTTTGCAATCCCAGATTCAACTTACTAGTACAATGACTGGGCAGAAAATAACCCTTGAGCTAAAATCACACAAATTTTCCGTTTTTGGAGTTTCATAGCCACAATGATTTGCTTCATTTGACTTGACACACTGGGAAATAACCCTCCAGATATATCACTCAAACTTCTCAATTTTTTGAGTTCTCCAGTTCTAGGTTTACTAAACAACACCATGATGTATCTAGAAAGTAGCTTCAAATCAGACAAACTTTGCAATTTTTCAGTTTTCCCAGTCAATTTTCAGTCCGCTCACACTTGACTTGCGTCACAGGCAGTCTCTAATTTCGGCGTCACTTGTGACGTAAGTGACGTGACACTTGCAGCAGTAGAAATTAACACGGCCTCCATGATATATGATGGAGGTAGGCCTTCTCCATCAACGGAGAATTGAGTCCCGAGCGCTCATTCCCGGAAATAGCTTTGGACGATCGCTGCCTCCTGCAACAGAATTAAGGTTCGACCGAACCTGATGGTGCCGGTTGAACCTTAATTTGCCTTCAGGTGATGCACTGAACCTTTGTATACCTCCAGGGTTCAAAGCTTATTCGAGGGAATTGAGTTCCAGTAAAGGATTGCCTGTGGGAGGTTAGAATAGTTTTGAATTCTGTGAACTGCAGCTCAACCAGATTAGATTTGACCTATTTATATCATACAATATTGATATTCACTGCATACTGTTAGCATTGATTGAATGGGGAACACTGATGTTATGTAAGAGGCATTCTGATAGTTTAAAGTCAATTTCACCATATATAGGCTGTAATTATTTCGAAATCGGTGAACAACCTAAGAAGTCATACAATAATATCCTAATATAATAACACTTAGGACTTATATAGTAACACCCTAATATCATACAATATTTGGATTCACTTCAAACTGTTAGCATTGGTTGAAGAGGGTGCATTCATGTTATTTATGAGGAATTATGATAGTTCGAAGTGACAATAAGTTTGAATGCGGTGAACCAGCCCTACTAATAAAGACCATTCATTTGAATTTAAAGAAAAATGAAAATCTCAATACCCTTTTTGAAATATTTTATCACAACATGTTTCGGACATTTATATTTATATTACAAGTAGCCCTATACAGAAAAGAGATAAATAAGATCCCATTCATTTGGATTTGAAGGCCAATCTTACAATATTTGGTTTCACTCTAAGCTCAAACTGTCAGCTTGGGTTGAAGGGCTAGCGTTATTTTATTTATAAGCTATTATGATATTCTGGAGTGAATCTCATAATAATCTCAGAATTTGCAATATATTTAAATGCACATTAAAAAGGTTATGGGAAGTAGACTATGTAGAAGGCAATAAAATTGTTTCATTCCATTGATAAATTTTCTATTTATTCTACTGTAGCTTACATTGGAAAGTGTCATGATTGTATCGTGTTGAACTGTTTATTGATCATTGATCTTCCTACATTGATAATAGTAATAACGTTATTCATCATAGATGCAGGATAACAAAACATATATTGGGATAAAATCCTCCAAATGAAGTTGGATAAATACAGTAGATTAATTTATTGAAATCAATGTGAATTAATTCAGGAATTCTAGAATTCAGAATTTGGAGGATGATCAGCTATGTACCAGCCACTTTGTATAGGAACATGGAGAGTAAATTTAGCTACATTGATTAATATTGATTGATTGGTTGCTGGGAACTTGATAAGCTAGGCAGAGTTGGAGTGTAATGGAAGCTTGGCTCATCTCTAGTAAGTGCTTCTATAACTTTCAGGTTTGCAAATAAACCCTTCTGCTTATATTCATCTCACAAAGCTTGGTTATAGTTATACAGTAATATTGATTGCTTTTCGAATATAATTATAATTGAATGATTAATCAGTAATTTGGAAAATAATTTATTTCCCATCTTTCTTCTATTCCTTTTTTAGACCCCCATTTTCCCTCATTTATGCTCTCATGATTTTCATTGCATATTTATCCACTTACTACTCAATCCATTCAAGTCTTTCTATTTGAACTTAGTATATATTCTCTTTATCCAATCATATCTCTCCACAACCATCATTATCCACTCCATTGAATTAAACTGCTATACGTTCATCCTCTTCTCCTATCATTTTTCGTCTACTCACACTCCATTCATTCATTTTTCTCTTCTCTCTTCTCTTTTTTATTCTATTTATGAGAATATTTCCTTACGTTGTTGTAATGTAAATGCATTAGGATTATAATTGGGGGAGAGGACCAGCTGTGCGCCCTAACTTCGCCATCCAGGTTTAAATAAAGGCAGCCTATCTATTTCCACTTTTCCCGTTCATTTATCTCCTTCTGTATCACTTTTCCTTCAATCAAGTCTTCACTTTACTCTCCCTACACCCCCCCCCCCGCCGCTATCGAATTTATCAATCTATCATCTTATCTTTATTAGACCTACTATTATTCATCTCTCTGCTCTCCTCCATTCGTACAATTATCCCTTGAAAATACATCTATCCATCCTCCTCTCCTATGCTTTCTTTCTTGTTTCATCAGTTCATTAATCCTTCACTAATCCGGCAATTTATTCTTCTTTTCTATATCTTCAATTACCTCCGACTTATTCGTCAATCTATCTTCCTCCACCATCTCTTCTTCTTCTCCTTTATCCTTCACTCATTAATTCGCAATCCGTCCTACCTACTATCCATTCTTTCTCTTTGTTCTTTCTTTCTCGTTACAACCTCATCCGTATCACCTCTTACTCCTTATTAATTCGTTCCTCTTTTACTATCCATCCCCCTATTTTTTCATTTTTCTTGTTCATCCCCTTCATTTTCCGTTTATTCATCCCTACTGATTAGTCCCTCCATTACTATTCATCCTCCTCTTTTTCCGTTTTTCTTGTTTATCCCCTCCATTTTCCGTTTATTTATTCTCACTGATTCGTCCCTCCTCTACTATTCATCATCCTCATCTGGTAGAGAGTTAGTGGGGAGGATATTTTTAATATTCTTTCCGAAGAATGGACATTGATATGTCCAAAGCTCCGCCAATTTATGTAGATGCATAACAATATAATTATTATCTATAGTTATTATATTACAAATTGCGTTTTCATATCATATACAGTTCAATAATTATTTTCTTAGTCTATATCATGTAAATTCATCTATAATTTTGCTGTATTGTAAGCTATTGTATATAAGTGTATAAGACAGTATATATTGTAATCTACATAAATAAAGTACTCAATCAATCAATCAATCAATCTTTAATCCATTTTCCTTGTTTCTCCCCTGCATTCTCCGTCTATTCATCCCTACTAATTTTGTCCCTCCTATCTATCCTCTCCTCCTATTTATCTACTTCCAGGTAGAGAGATAGTGGGGAGGATATTTTTATTATTCTTCCCAAAGAATGCACATTGATATGTCCAAAGCTCCGCCAATTTATGTAGATGCATAACAATATGATTATTATCTATAGTTATTATATTACAAATTGCTTTTTCATATCATATACAGTTCTATAGTTATTTTCCCAGTCTATATTATGTAAATTCATCTATAATTTTGCTGTATTGTAAGCTATTGTATATAAGTGTATAAGCCAGTATATATTGTAATCTACATAAATAAAGTACTCAATCAATCAATCAATCCATCCATCCTCCTCTTTTATCCATGCTTCCTAGTTTCTCCCTGCATCGTCAGTCTGTTTATCGCGCACTAATTCGTCAATCTATTCAAGAGTCTCTTCACAATACTAGCTGGGATTCAATTTCCCAGAATGCACTCGTAATAAACGGGAACCGACACCCGATCTCAATGAGAACGCTTTCAGCTGTTTACGACAATTCAATTCGATTCCAACGTCAAATCATTCCCCTTTCAGTTTCAATTGGAAGTGAGATAGAGATAGTGTTTGGAAGATAGGAATATAGGGGATCATAGTGAAAGATAGAGTAAACGAGGAAGAGGAATTGCGTGTATGTGGCAGTGTGATAGAGATAGAATGAGTGAGTGAGGATTAGTGAGTGTAGTAGTGTATGCAACAGTGCAGGAGAGAAAAAGAGAGGGAGTAAGAAAGATAGAGGGAGGATTAGTGAGTGTAGTAGTGTATGCAATAGTGCAGGAAAGAGAAAGAGAAGGTGAGAGAGTGAGAGAGAGGATGAGTGAGAGTAATAGTGTATGAGAGCAGAGAGAGAATTGTGTGGACTTGAAAGACTTTTGAATCGAATGCTTGTTGATTCAATGCTTGATAATAGGACAGTATTTCACCAGAGGTTTGCTGACTTCCCTCCCTCTCCAATTCTACAAATAATAGTAAATCAAATTAAAACTGAATGGATTTGAACTGAAAGTTCATTGAGAATCAACATACTTGTGGCATATAATGGATATCCATTGAAATAGTATTTGGTACTCTGGAAATATAACTTGAGCTACATGAGATCTATTATCTTCTATTCGTAACCCAATTTGTTTTCAAGATCAATTCTCAAAAAATAGATTGCTAAACTATGTGGTTGGAAATTCATTTCATGCCAAAGGTGAATAATTGATAAAAATGATGAAAGATGAAAAATTGAAGAACGAATTGACACTGAAATACGAAAACTTTAATCTGCATAGATATGAGAATAAAGCGTTTAAACAATCTACAATAGATTTTAAGCCGTAGAGGAATAGTAAATATCTTGAAAAATCTGAACTGTATCAATTCAAAAATAGATGCACAAGGTTGATGAACCTCAATTTACATATGCAAGAATAGAGCTCTTGAAAACCTATATTTTTGTATTTGTTTGAAATACTGTTTTCCGAAGAAGCTACCTTACTGATTCAGATAAAAACTTATACAAGATCAACGAACTCCGTTTGCACATGCAAAAATAGTACAGTATTTTGAAAGACACTCATTTTTCTGTGTTAAGGTACTTTATAATACTCTTCTAAAGGTTTCTAAACATGCTCACTTTAAAAATACATATACAAACAAATAGAGACAACAAGCAAACAATGGAGGCATACAAGCAAATACATGTAGAAGGGTCATAACCTCTTATTTTTGCACTTGTAAAAATAAAGTTCTGCAACTTTTTTTAGAATAGGCAAACAAAGTCTGTTCTTCTCACCTTGCATGCATTCTGTCAGACCAGTCTAGACCTCTAGACAGTCTGGATTTAAATAAAGACATCGACTCATCAATAATACGGCAATCGTGTTCGAGCTCTGAAACATTGATTGGGCTGACACGGAAAGGTGACTGCCTTATAGGTATTGGTGGAAAATAGTAGAGGAAGAGTATGAAAAAAAGATAGGCAGAGAGGAGAAGGAGAAAAAGGAATAGAAGGTTTAGATTAGAGTTATTCCTCTAAGGAGGAAGAGAGTGAAAAGGAGGGAGAGAAAGATAAGATTAGATTAGAGTTCTTCCCTTAAGAAGCAAGAGGAAGAGAGGGAAGAGGAGGAAGAGCAAGAGGAGGAGAAGGAGTAGGAGGAAGGTGAAGAAGAAAATCAAATCAAAAAGAAGCAAAAGAGACGAAATATTCAGCGATGATAGAGTATAGTGGAAAGAAGGATTGAGAAGATAAAGAAAGTGGTGAAGTGAACTGTGGAAGGAGATAATAGAGAGGAGAAATGAGAATTGGGAGAATATGAGAAAGTGATAGGACGAAGAGAAAGGAGCTGTAGAGGAAGACTGCTTTATAGGAGAAGGTTCTGGTGGAAGACATATGGAAATTATTTATATAATACTGTATTGAAACAATGGAGATAAGAAAGAATTGGAGGAGAAAGAAGTAGAATTAAAGGAGTGAGAATTGTGAATTTAATAGAATCAAGACGAGGATTAGAATTAAGACGATTAATTAAGGATTAGACGAGGATTATAGAATTTGTGAGGATGACCAGAAACGCAAGAGAAGTTAAATGAAGGGAAATGAGGTGATGAAACATGAGATCGTCGAACATACATGTAGGGAGAGACGAGAGCGATGGATGGGAATGGGAAAATAAGTAGGAAACGAGAGTCAGAATTTCAATAATGTAAGGAAGAAGTAAAGAGAAGAATAATATTGAACAAGACAGAAATTTGCACTAGCTTAAATGACAGCAATTTCAAAGCAGGAGAAAAGGAAACAAATTTACGTTGGTGGAGAAGGGAAATGAATAATAATAATAATAAATATGATAAGAGAGAGCAAGGAGTACGAAATATTGGGAAATGCGATAAAGAGGAAGTGGAAGAAGGCGAAGGAAAATAAGAAAGGAGAAAACAGAAAAGAAGAATCTGGTGCAGCGCACTCACACAACTTTCCTTGCAGTTATGAAAATTGATCACCTGACGCTAGTGTTCCCGCGCATACTAGTTTACTATTCAAAGATCTGAGCCAGCTGGTGACTGGACAATAACGCTGGATACACACGAGATCTGCTATCTCTTCATAGTGAATGATTTAATAGAATCAACAATTGCCAACAGTTTGCAATTGAATAATCACATTTTCTCAAATTTCTAGCTTATTTTCAATTTTAGGAGAAAATGTTACTGGGCATTAATTGTAGAGATTTTCATGCTTAATCTTTTCCACTCGAATTTTTCATTTAAATTAAATGAGAGACCTGATGATTGGAAATCTAAAATCAAACTTTGCATAGATGGGGCGGAGCTCCTGAAAGTTTTACATATATGGGACTCGTGGCAGTTGATATAGCTTATCAATGACTATTCTCAGGTATGAATTTGATCAAAATCGTTGGAGCCATTTTCGAGAAAATTGCGAAAAACCATGTTTTTGACAACATTTTCGCCATTTTAGCCACCATCTTGAATTTCATTTGATTGAAATTGTTCGTGTCGGATCTTTATAGTGTAAGGACCTTAAGTTCCAAATTTCAAGCCATTCCGTTGATTGGGAGATGAGATATCGTGTACACAGACGCACATACACTCATACACACACACACACACACACACACACACACACACACACACACACACACACACACACACACACACACACACACACACACACACACACACACACACACACACACACACACACACACACACACACCACACACCACACACACACACACACACACACACACACACACACACACACACACACACACACACACACACACCACACACACACACACACACACACACACACACACAGAGAGAGAGAGACCATTACTCAAAAACCACTTTTTTAGACTCAGGGGACCTTGAAACTTATAGAAATTTAGAAATTCGGGTAACTTAATTCGTTTCGGAAAGCAATACTTTCCTTACCTATAGTAATAGGGCAAGGAAAGTAAA
This sequence comes from Nilaparvata lugens, assembly GCF_014356525.2. NCBI lineage: Eukaryota > Metazoa > Arthropoda > Insecta > Hemiptera > Delphacidae > Nilaparvata > Nilaparvata lugens. Next base: position 63,640,978 of record NC_052508.1, on the reverse strand, counting down.
AATGATTGGAAAATCGCAGCAAAATACAGAAGTGGATTTTAAAAATATAAATAAAGACAAGAAGCAACTATGAACGCGCCCAAGAACAAACAGATAGATATAGACAGGTAGATATAGAAACCACAAGGCTATATAGATGGGCTAGAGATAAGTGGCATGTCGTATAAGCTTGAGAAAAGGGACGAGCGTGAATATTGCATAAAAATTGAACAAAGTTAACTGACCTCCAACAACTGAATAACAAGTCACTTTTCAGCTACGCCCACTATTCATGTAGAGTGGTAAAATGAGGAGGGGGGGCTTCACACCAACAACTACTAAGAATATTCCCCCAAATAGAGGGAGAAAGGCACCCTTCAAACTTATTCGAACACCTGTTAGGCCTCTCTTCCGTGTCAGCTGATGGGAAGAAGAAGAAGAAGAAGAAGAAGAAGAAGAAGAAGAAGAAGAAGAAGAAGAAGAAGAAGAAGAAAGAAGAAGAAGAAGAAGATGAAGATGAAGAAGAAGAAGAAGAAGAAGAAGAAGAAGAGAAGAAGAAGAAGAAGAAGAAGAAGGTGAAGAAGAAGAAGGAGAAGAAGAAGAAGAAAGAAAAAGAAGAAGAAGAAGAGGAAGAAGAAGAAGATGAAGATGAAGAAGAAGAAGAAAGAAGAAGAGAAGAGAAGAAGAAGAAGAAGAAGAAGAAGATGAAGATGACGATGAAGAAGAAGATGAAGAAGAAGAAGGTGAAGAAGAAGAAGGAGAAGAAAGAAAAAGAAGAAGAAGATGAAGAAGATGAAGATGAAGATGAAGAAGAAGGTGAAGAAGAAGAAGGAGAAGAAGAAGAAAGAAAAAGAAGAAGAAGAAGAAGGAAAAAGAAGAAGAAGAAGAAAGAAAAAGAATAAGAAATAGAAGAAAGAAAAAGAAGAAGAAGAGATGATGATGATGATGATGATGATGATGATGATGATGATGATGATGATCATTATTATATAGAATGAGAAAAAGATCGTGTCTGTCTGGCTCTGTGGCTCTTGCATCAATTAAAAATACATGAAACAGAGTTTTTGGCCTGGTTTTGTCTAGACTTTGAGTAGTGCAACTTGATAGAGTGAGATTTATTTCAAACTGTTAGAATTGATTGACTTGGAAGCATTGATGTGCAGAAGAACTATTCTTCTTCTTCTTCTTCTTCTTCTTCTTCTTCTTCTTCTTCTTCTTCTTCTTCTTCTTCTTCTTCTTCTTCTTCTTCTTCTTCTTCTTCTTCTTCTTCTTCTTCTTCTTCTTCTTCTTCTTCTTCTTCTTCTTCTTCTTCTTCTTCTTCTTCTTCTTCTTCTTCTTCTTCTTCTTCTTCTTCTTCTTCTTCTTCTTCTTCTTCTTCTTCTTCTACTAGGAATGCTGACAGATCGATGTGAAGCTGTAATACTTCGTGTAGAATTTTCTAATAGTGGTTTATAAATAGTTCAGTAACGGAAGATAGTCTCCTCACTATAAATTGTTAAAAAGTGTCGTTTCGTGAATTAATTCCAAACTAAGTGAATTTCTCGAACCATGATTCTGTAGCATAAGTCGAAAACTTCAATTCACTAAATTCAACCAGAGATGACAGAAAAAATCATCATTTAATAATAATTATTATTATCAAATAATCATTATTATATAGAATTCTTTACTCTAAAGAATAACTTTAGATGTTCAACTTATTAACCTCGCAGAGTGCCACCATAGAGAAACAATAGCATAAGTAGATAGATATCCCATGGTATCTTAGTGGGATTATAGAGAAACAATAGCGTAAGTAGATATCCCATGGTATAGGGCGTTTATGTCGCAACCTTTGATGTTATCCCAAGCCGATAGTCCACGTAGTTCTTTCCCGTGAAGCTTTTTGATGCTGGTAGTCTCTCATATTGTGCGTTCATACACTCTTACCCGGTCAAAACAGTAAAAATTGCCAATAATCGACAGTAATCGGCTTGGGATAACAGTAAAACTTGCGACATAAACGCCCTATACCATAGGATATCTACTTACGCTATTGTTTCTCTATGGTTTCTCTATAATCCCACTAAGACCTCGAAATTCCGGTATTTTTTTCAGTCAACTGCGATTTGCAATTGATCTATCCATCGGACAGGTAAAAATTATTCCTGTATTTTCATTGTATAATATCAAAAAATTGATCAAACATAAAGGGAAATAGCTCTAATTCTACTCTCCAATTCCAATAAGTAAATACATAACAACTTGAATTGGATTTTTTCAGTTTTGAAGCATTTTTAATACAACTGAATCAGATGGGAGGAGTGGCTAGATTTGAGCTAGGTTTACACCAAAGTTATTAACAGAATGTTTAATAACATAATCCTTATAGATTCTATTAGATTGAACGAAACTTGACAAGCACATAAATGTTCATCATGTGTATGATAAGTTATGTTCAATCTAATATAGAATTAAGTTATTAACTGTTTGTTCATAACTTTGGTGTAAACGCAGCTTTAGTGATTGATATTCAGCTCATCAATCAATATCCATTTCCCAAGTTTTCAAGTTGCACATAACTCCAAGTCAATCCCTCTAGCTGCAATGTCTATGAGCATGAATCATTCTGCACACAGAGTTGACATTGGCATTGATAGTGTTATGCCAACATCTGGTCCCCATATCAACACAAGACTTGGTTCGAATGCATTTGTTGAGCCTTTATGGCATACACGTGCCAATTTATGGACCTAACTAGTTTTTTATGTTCTAATTACTTTTTTTAATTTTAAACTTTGTACATTGTTGCAGTTTTCTCATATAACATCGGTTATTGTTTAGCGGTATTCCGCTCTGCTAGTTTAATTAAGGTTGTGATAATTTTCAAACCATGAATGCTAGCTATTTCAGGAATAATTTATTATGAAGAAGTTCGCTGAAATATGAAAATTTCCATAAATTGTTGCACTGAATTTTGTCTTGAACTAAAACGTTTTGTGGTTGTTCCAAGAAATGAATATTATGATATCCATGGATATGAATTTCATGGGATATGAAGATTTTCATAAATTATTTTAGTGTTTGAGTAACTCAAAAGTTAATGAATTATGTTCGCAGCTTAGTACTTATGATGATTTTCAACAAATAATGCTATTATAATTATGAGTTTGTTATAAGTTTTATATAATATGATAACATGTAATGGAGTTTTTTTGTCTACAAATGGAATTTTATGGCGATTTTTAGCGAACGACTCTATTTAATCATCAACGATTTTAGAACACCAAAATACTCATGAATTGTTCAACTTCAATTCTGGTTATGTTTTCATCCAAATATTACTGTATCACAGTACATAAGTTCTGATCTTCATGATAGTTCAAGAGCGTTCAAGGTAGTTCAAGATAGTTCATAAATTCAAAATCATCAAAATAGAATAAGATTATACATTGATTACTCTACTGTATCTTGTTTGCAAAAATGAAGTTTTGTGGTAGTCTACTATTAAACCGAAAGATTGTGCATTATCATTTTTGTTCATGGTGACACATCATAAATATTGCAGCAATAAAGAATTCAACTCAAGAATTAAATCTATTCCCATGATATAATAATGCATAATATGGAGTCAATAGCTCATGGAATCACTTATCATGAAAATTGAACGTGCCAAATGCATGATTATTGTCGCACAAATTCAGTTTAAATTGCAGGGATATGCAATCTCGGCTGAAAATACAACGCATTGTCTCCAATTCCTCGAATTTACGTTTCATTACCATATACGTTACTACAATTACGATTACTATTAAAAATGGCGCTCCTCGGTTCCAGTGACACAATTCAATACTCAAATTCCAGTTATCTACTATTTCTATAAACAAGAATGAAAAATCAGCAATATGCTGGAAAATTCATGACGAGATTTTCCGAGATTCTCGTCTTGGCTAGTAATTGTTGATGCATAGTATTGTCTACAATGATCATTGTTTTATTTCTTTTGAAAAACTTCATGAATAGCTGAGGATCTCAAAGTAAAAAACATATTCCTTTTTCTGTGGTTGGATAAATTAAATTGAAAATAAATTGAATAAACTGTTTATTGACATAGTACTGTAGTAAGTTTATCACACTATTTACGAGAATTACTCAATGTTTAGAGGAATATTTTTGAGAAATATTTTGAAAACCAGTATTAATTCTAATAACTTGATCCATGATTATAATTAAACTCACAACTTCATCACAATTTATAGTCTAAACTCCACATAATCTATTACTAGGTATTGACAACAATTGGTTTCAATAATGTTTCAAAAATTACCTAGAACATGAATAATTTATTAAAATCATCATCAATAAGATGAAATTGACTGAATCACTTGAAATTCTAATCTTTTTCTCAAGTCATAGCTATATTTTAAGTTTCATCTTCCAAATTTGGATTGAAACTGTGAAAGATTAACTTGTTCAACTTTTTGTCGAAGCCAAATACAAATGTATATTGCTTTCAGAACAATACAACTGCAAAAAACTAGAAAAATTCTATTTATTTGTGGGTTTTACGTAGTGCTGAAAACCAGTTAGTCTTGATTAAAGTTTTTCTAAGCTCAGGATTTATTTATTTAATGGATAACCATCAATCACTGACGTTTAAAGCTTTCGATTTGCAAAGTTTTTTGAAACGATCATTCCAATGCAAATACGCGAATTTCAGTTACGTAATTTGTTGTTCGTAGCCAACTGCAATTTTGTTGATCGCGGAGACCGGAAAAAAATTTCACGAAAAAAAGGAACCGGTTGCTGTATTGGGATTCACTCCAAGCCTGCAGCATTGGTTCTGTGGAAAGCGTTGGTATTATCTGTAACTATTTCTGACTGAATCTCAGTATAGGTTGTAAGTGATTCCTTCAAGTTTTTAGGACGCGTTTTCCAGAACAATAGTGCCGAGTTAATTGGACATTGAATGTCAAATAACAAGATGTGCACGCGTGTGAATCGGCCTTGAAAAGTCGCAAAAACAGCTAGTGTGCACCTGCCTTAAAAAGGAAACCCCCTGAGGAGGTCTTCCGTAAATTGGAAATTCTTATCGTTGTATAATAAGTATGGGAAAATGTGGTGAAACTTATGCGTTCTGTATGATATTCAATTTTGGAAAAACTCCAGAAATTCGAAAATATCTCTTCCAAGATGAATTTGACTATAATGATGATGAATAAATTAAAGAGACACAAATTGGTTTATAGATAAATTTATCACGAAAATAATAATGATCGATCAATGAATGAAAATATTATCTTAGTTTCCAAAACTCATGCTTTAAAGATGATGTTAGGTCGAGTTTGTTTGCTAGGTAATGGCATAGATAAAGGATAAGCATAAACTATAAGGATAAGGATAAGCTATATTTCTTGTCTCTGGTAAATGGTCTCTTTTATATGATTTTGCATCGGGAATACGTAAAAGATGCAAAATAAAATTTCTGATAATAATATTTATTTATTCAACAGAGTAAATTTCAAACTATACAATAGAACTTCGTCAGAAGAAGTATCAACTTTTACCTAACAAATAATAGTATTTTACATGTTACAACAAACTGCAAAATGGTAGGCAAAATATCGCATTTCCGAAAATCATACGGTGACGTATAGCCAAACTAAATAACACATACTTTTTCTGACATGTAAACTTCCTGTTTCTGCTTTACAATATTATTATTAAAGCATTTGAAAAACACATTTCAATAATACTAGCATTTTGCCATTTAAAAGCAAAAACCCAACCCCCTAACCTACCCTTCCACATTTCAAACCCTTGAAGTTTCTTCATGTTTTAGATCGTGATTATACTTTACTGTTTGGCTATACGTCACCGTATGATTTTCGGGAATATGATATTTTGCCTATCTACAGCATAGGCTAGTTACACTGTAAGCTTCACTGTGAGAACTACTTTGCTTAACTTCACTTTAAGCATCAGACCTAACCTTTGCACCGAAAATACATTTAAAATGTAGAAATCAAAATATATTTGAGAAATAAAATAGTGATTTACAGTACTCTGACAGTAATTCCGTAGCTTCCGTTATAATACAGCTTGAAGTCAACTCCTCTCTGTAAAATAAATTTGGATTTTTTTTATTCATGAGAATCAAACTAACCCATTACATACGTAATGGAAAATGGCGACTTATTCAGAAGCTGATCCAAATTTTTTCAGTCACTTTAGATAGATCTGTAGCCCCGCCTCTAATCCTATTGGTCCATTTCTCTCAACTTCTTAGAGAGTTTATTTTTGGTTGAACTCGAAACCACACCTTCTCAAATCTCTTATCAATGACTGCTCTCTAATAGCTTAGCTATGTAGTGAGAATGTGATTCACGTGAAAACTGCCAGCAATGGTTGAATGGTAAGGATTCATTGCTATTCTGGGGAATACTGACATTATGGAGTGAATTCCGATGATTCCCTAACCGCTCGAGTGTTTTCTATTACGTTCAGATGAATTTGAGTCTCATTACAGTTTCCAAGCCTTATAATAATACTGTAATTGAAATTTTTTTGCAAAATTAAATACAATCTGTGTATCCTTGGTTAATTTTGATTCATATTTTTGTTATATTCTACTCCTTCTTCTTCTTTTTTCATAATTATCTTCATCTTCTTCTCCTTCTTCTTCTTCATCATCATCATCATCTTCTTGTTCTTGTTCTTCTTCTTCTTCTTCTTCTTCTTCTTCTTCTTCTTCTTCTTCTTCTTCTTCTTCTACTTCTTCTTCTTCAATTTCTTCTTTTCTTTTTCTCGTTTCCCTCTTGCACCTTCTTCGTTCTCTTCATTTATTCAACTTTGACCGTTCCCACTGTTTCTCCATCTCCTTCTTAATCTTGAGTGCTAGACACTGCACTATGAAAATTTCTGATTATGTTGATCAATTCAGTTAGTTGTTATTGCTATACTGAGTATACAGTCTACCTCTATCAATGAATTAAACGTCTGCGTTACTAAACAAATTCAACTGTTGATTATTAATGAATTGAATTGCATTGAACCCAATCCAATTTAATGATCTTGTCTTGAGTCAGGTTAGACAGTTTTACAGTACTTTAGTTTCAGTAGCAATTGAATAAGTCTCAAAATTTCACATTCAATCAGAATAATCAATAATTCACATTCTGAAATCGCAAAAGAGGAAGATGAAGATAGAAAAATGCTGAGAGCAACATTATGATCAGCTGATTATAGTTGAGTTTGCTCACTCTCTCACCCTCTATCTATCTTTCTCTCTGTAGCTCTCTCACTCTCTCTCTCTCTATTCTCCCTATCCATTATCTTTCTCTCCTCTCTCCAGTTTGAAGTGTCGATTTAGCTGAAGATCACAAGAATTATGATCTACCATCCACTTGTAATTTCCTTTTCATTCTCATCTCAATGATCGCCGAATCACATTGAACTTCAAGAAAGAAAGAGAAAAAGGAAAAGGAAGATAGATAGGAAGAGAGTGAGAGAAAGTGATCGATTGTAACAAAAACTATCAGAAATATTGAAAACTCTTTAATTCTTAACAGAGAACTATCAGCTGATAAAATACAGTAGTAGTATTTTTCCGTTTCAACACTCTCATACACTCTCACTCTCTTTTTCTCTTCCTCTCTGACTCTCTCTCTCTCTCTCTCTCTCTCTCTCTCTCTCTCTCTCTCTCTGTTTGACTCATCATTTCTCTCTACCTCTTCCACACTACTATCTTCCTATATATTCCTCTCCGTTTCTCTTCCATCTATCCTATCAATCGTCTCTCTCTGCTCACTTTATCTCCACTACACTTGGCAAATACACTTTTAGAACAGTTTTTGTCGTTATCAGTTGGTTGTTAAAATTAAAACTCAGTGCAGTGCAGTGCAAGATGCAGCTATAGTGTGTGCATAATGCACTTGAATTCAACGATCACCAATTGCATTTTTATCAGCTGTGAGTAGCAACGACCTAAAAGATAACCTATCTATTGCTTTGAGATGTTTCCATTGTTGAAATGTTGTTTTAAATTCGTTTATTGTCAAATAAATATGCAGTTTGAATTCTCAATGCTGATTGCCTATGTTGCAATACACAAATACACTTTATTATCATAGATTTATTTATTCAATTTTATTCATTTCTTTATTCATTGAATAAACAATTACAATATCGGAATTGAAAAGAAGGTGCTATCCCAAAACTACTTCTATTCCTAAATTTGTTCCAATGGAAGGTTCAAATTAGGGTTAAGTCCATGAAGTCCATGTTGAAACGGAAAAATACTACTACTGTATTTTATCAGCTGATAGTTCTCTTTTAACTGTCTGAAGTATGACAGTCGTAAGGCCCATTGACGGCTTAAATTATATATTCAGGCGGTGGGACCTTCCCGCAAGGGACTCCCCACCAACAAAAGCCATACGAATTTACTTTTTAGGGTTAAGTCCATTTCATGAAACTATTCAACTAAAATCACTTCACTTAAATGGGCTATTCTATCCAAATAACGAAAACAATAATTAATTATTAATAAAAACAATATAGAAACTTGTAGAACCCGTTTATTAAAACATTTCAAAATGTGTTTTTATCAACTAGTCAACTATATAATATCAGTAGTGAACTGTCTACTAGACAATATAGATGGAGCTGTCAAAACTAGAAACTAAAACTAATAACGCTCTTAGGAAGTAAATAGTTGAAAATTAATTATGAGGCTCAGGTAAATGAAAATTGAGTGAAGTGGGTTTAAAAGCTCTCTTTCTGCTTTTTGACTTTGTGCACTCTACAGGATAAGTTGAATAATTTTATTAAAGTGGGATTACAACATTACTCACAGAAAATGCAGCTCAGAGACTGAAGAAAGCTATGAATCAACTATAAAGTTCACAAAATTAAAAGATTCATCGACATTGTTCACAACTTATTCAGCGAAGAGATTGAACTTATATGAATTCACAGTAAAATTTACAAACCTGAATGAATTTTATTGGACTAAATTTTAATCTTCCTCCTCGTTTTACTCAGAGCAGAAACTTTAGATCGTTACACACATTTTTGAACTCCATTAGTTCAAGTTGAGCTCCATTACTTCATTAGTTATTTTTAGTTATAAAAGTAACTTCATTGGTGCTGTTATAAAAGTTGTGCTACTTTCGAAAAGATTTGAAACGAAAACATTCTGTCAAATACCTGACAAACGTAACATTCATTTAGCGAGATTCACCTTAAATTATCAGTATTCTTTTTAAGTAGCATCAACGTCTCTCATCCAATCAATGCTGTCATATAGACGAGAATCTCACTATAGCACTATTATCTCATCGCTAAAATTGGCTTTACCAATATTTGTCCTTGACTTTGACTTCATAGAAGTGATCTCTATGCAGTTTTTACCTTCATTCATTTCGTTCTAAGTCGGTTATTGTCTTCAGATGTTTCACTCTCTACTGTCAGTATTTCTTATCAATAACATCGACGCTTCCAATATTCCTGTGCTGATAGTTTGAAGTGAATTTAAGTGAGTTAATGGCGACCTTCACATTGGTAATATTGCAACGCCGTTAAGTTCGTTTTCATAACTATCAACTTTATAACGGTTTCAAAAGAAGAAAGCAATTTGCAGTTCAAGATCAAGTTAGCTATCGGTTTCTTTCTGGCTAATGTGATTGATTGTCAAGGTTTTGGTATTAGGTAATTTTTATTTTAAGTTTTCCATTTTTCTCGTTGCAATCGGTATTATATCTTGATTTTCCAAATCAGTAATAATTATTGACTACAAACATTGTAACTTCTATTCATTGTCTTTTTGAACTTCATTTTATATTGATATGTAGTTATCAGGTTCAGTTGTTTTTTCAGTGATTTTCCAAATTGGTAATAATTGACTAAAAAACAGAGTAACTTCTATTCATTTACTATTTGAACTTCTTCTTCTATTGATAAGTAATTATCAGGTTCAGTTGTTGTTTTTTCAGTTCAAATCACGAATGATATTCTGCACTAGACTGTTAGTTCTTGGTTTTATTGTGTTTTGGCTGTATATTAAATTGAAAGTTTACTGTAGAATATATTGTAGGATAGGTTGAAAGAGGGACAGTTTTGGGAATAAAGTTGTTGTACCTTTCCCTATAAAGGTAGTTCCAAAGAAGAGCTAGAAGCTTTAATTATTCATATTAATTTATCTTAAAAGAAAATAGAGATCGGTGGATGGTACAGTATAATGATGAATTTTTCATACGGTTCTGATGACAGCATACGCTTTATAAACATCTCATGGAGACAAAGCCAGTCACTAAGAATATGGTATCAGTAGACAGTAGCTTATGAATGGATAATGCTACTTATGAAATAAGTAAAATAAGTAACTACTTATAAATAAGTAAACTACTTATTAAGTAACCTACTTATCACTGAATCAATAATAATGATTTAGCCCAACAACAATTTCCATTAACAATTCATTCTTTTGTTGCAGGTGAACTTCTTGGATGTCTACAGTTTCATGAATGACTGTGGTAAGTCTATTACTCATTATTTCATTCTTAATTAATTAATCATGGATACCTCCTATCATAGAAGAAATAGCTCAAGAATATGACTTTTGCTCATTTATCTATGGTGCCATCCTCTCCCATATTACTACTCTATTTGAATACTGTTGTATTTTGTTTATTTGTTTTGTATTGTACTGTTGTCTAGTGCAATAGGTCTATCGAGACCTAGCACGGCCTAATAAAAATCAATCAATCAATCAATCTCCTTGTATAAAATTCAGCAACACTATATTTGGGAAGACGTTTTATTCATTGGCAAAATCAAATATTGGCTTCGGTATCTTTGAAAACGTAAGCTGAAGTTTATACTCACAAACTAGAGAGTTTTGAATCTATCCATCTATAAATAAATATCCAATTTGTGAATAATAGGACGGATTTTGTGGAGAAATTGCAGGTTATACATTTGAGAACTGCTCCTACTTTTCTATTCTTACATCCATTGTACTCATTTTTTAAAGCTTTCATGAATGAATTCGGTTCATAGTACTACCACAGAATTAATAATAGCAAGAATTAATAATTAATTTTAATTAAAATTAATTAATTAAAATTAATTAAGAATTAATAATTATAGGAGTTTTCTCTGGTACTACTCTTCGGTCTAGGGATAGTACATATCTATGGTCAATGGTATTACTATTCGGGTATTCAGTCCAGGGATATTACTTATATATGGTTCATGGTAATGGTATTTGGACTATGAATGATACTTATCTATGGTCTATGGTATTACTATTCGGGTATTCAGTCCACGGATATTACTTATCTATGGTTCATGGTAATGGTATTTGGACTACGAATGATACTTATATATGGTCTATGGTATTACTATTCGGGTATTCAGTCCAGGAATATTACTTATATATGGTTCATGGTAATGGTATTTGGACTACGAATGATACTTATCTATGGTCTATGGTACTACTATACGGGTATTCAGTCCACGGATATTACTTATCTATGGTTCATGGTAATGGTATTTAGACTACGAATGATACTTATCTATGGTCTATGGTATTACTATTCGGGTATTCAGTCCAGGGATATTACTTATATATGGTTCATGGTAATGGTATTTGGACTACAAATGATACTTATCTATGCTCTATGGTACTACTATTCTGGTATTCAGTCCACGGATATTACTTATCTATGGTTCATGGTAATGGTATTGGACTACGAATGATACTTATCTATGGTCTATGTATTACTATTCGGTATTCAGTCCAGAGATATACTTATATATGGTTCATGGTAATGGTATTTGGACTACGAATGATACTTATCTATGGTCTATGGTACTACTATTCGAGTATTCAGTCCACGGATATTACTTATCTATGGTTCATGGTAATGGTATTTGGACTACGAATGATACTTATCTATGGTCTATGGTACTACTATTCGGGTATTCAGTCCACGGATATTACTTATCTATGGTTCATGGTAATGGTATTTGGACTATGAATGATACTATCTATGGTCTATGGTATTACTATTCGGGTATTCAGTCCAGAGATATTACTTATATATGGTTCATGGTAATGGTATTGGACTACGAATGATACTTATCTATGGTCTATGGTACTACTATTCGAGTATTCAGTCCACGGATATTACTTATCTATGGTTCATGGTAATGGTATTTGGACTACGAATGATACTTATCTATGGTCTATGGTATTACTATTCGGGTATTCAGTCCAGGGATATTACTTATATATGGTTCATGGTAATGGTATTTGGACTACGAATGATACTTATCTATGCTCTATGGTACTACTATTCGGGTATTCAGTCCACGGATATTACTTATCTATGGTTCATGGTAATGGTATTTGGACTACGAATGATACTTATATATGGTCTATGGTATTACTATTCGGGTATTCAGTCCAGGAATATTACTTATATATGGTTCATGGTAATGGTATTTGGACTACGAATGATACTTATCTATGGTCTATGGTACTACTATACGGGTATTCAGTCCACGGATATTACTTATCTATGGTTCATGGTAATGGTATTTAGACTACGAATGATACTTATCTATGGTCTATGGTATTACTATTCGGGTATTCAGTCCAGGGATATTACTTATATATGGTTCATGGTAATGGTATTTGGACTACAAATGATACTTATCTATGCTCTATGGTACTACTATTCGGGTATTCAGTCCACGGATATTACTTATCTATGGTTCATGGTAATGGTATTTGGACTACGAATGATACTTATCTATGGTCTATGGTATTACTATTCGGGTATTCAGTCCAGAGATATTACTTATATATGGTTCATGGTAATGGTATTTGGACTACGAATGATACTTATCTATGGTCTATGGTACTACTATTCGAGTATTCAGTCCACGGATATTACTTATCTATGGTTCATGGTAATGGTATTTGGACTACGAATGATACTTATCTATGGTCTATGGTACTACTATTCGGGTATTCAGTCCACGGATATTACTTATCTATGGTTCATGGTAATGGTATTTGGACTATGAATGATACTTATCTATGGTCTATGGTATTACTATTCGGGTATTCAGTCCAGAGATATTACTTATATATGGTTCATGGTAATGGTATTTGGACTACGAATGATACTTATCTATGGTCTATGGTACTACTATTCGGTATTCAGTCCACGGATATTACTTATCTATGTTCATGGTAATGGTATTTGGACTACGAATGATACTTATCTATGGTCTATGGTATTACTATTCGGGTATTCAGTCCAGGGATATTACTTATATATGGTTCATGGTAATGGTATTTGGACTACGAATGATACTTATCTATGCTCTATGGTACTACTATTCGGGTATTCAGTCCACGGATATTACTTATCTATGGTTCATGGTAATGGTATTTGGACTACAAATGATACTTATCTATGGTCTATGGTACTACTATTCGGGTATTCAGTCCACGGATATTACTTATCTATGGTTCATGGTAATGGTATTTGGACTATGAATGATACTTATCTATGGTCTATGGTACTATTATTCGGGTATTCAGTCCACGGATATTACTTATCTATGGTTCATGGTAATGGTATTTGGACTACGAATGATACTTATCTATGGTCTATGGTACTACTATTCTGGTATTCAGTCCACGGATATTACTTATCTATGGTTCATGGTAATGGTATTTGGACTACGAATGATACTTATCTATGGTCTATGGTACTACTATTTGGGTATTCAGTCCACGGATATTACTTATCTATGGTTCATGGTAATGGTATTTGGACTATGAATGATACTTATCTATGGTCTATGGTACTATTATTCGAGTATTAATTCCACGGATATTACTTATTTATAGTTCTACTGAAATCATCTCGTCGCAGATCTATCAGTCTGGTGACCACATTTTTTTTTGACAACCATGTCTCAATTTATATTCATAGCCTTCGTGAGTGAATGTCAAGGTCGAAAATATGGAAAACGAAGCTTTTAGGCTGGACTATTCGTGAAAAATGATGGCAAAAGTTTCGACATTCAAAATGGACATCATCAATATCAACTGCATCAATATTCGGTCAATGTTTTCACCAAAGCCATATTCTTCCTCATTTACTCTTTCTCTTTCTACCATTTTCAATTATTTTTTCATCCTCATCTTCTTCTTCTTCTTCTTTTTCCTATTCTTCTTATTCTTATTCTTTTCTCCTTCTTCTTTCATTCAAGGTTTAGGCTCTTGCCTGTTCCGACTCACTACAGTATTTTATATAGTACACTATTTCTAAAATTCAAATGAAACACATGTTTGGCTATCCAAACATGATTTTCTTCTTCTTCCTCTTCTTCTTATTCTTCTTCTTCTTCTTCTTCTTCTTCTTCTTCTTCTTCTTCTTCTTCTTCTTCTTCTTCTTCTTCTTCTTCTTCTTCTTCTTCTTCTTCTTCTTCTTCTCTTCTTCTTCTTCTTCTTCTTTTCTTCTTCTTCTTCTTCTTCTTCTTCTTCTTCTTCTTCTCTTCTTCTTCTTCCTTCTTCTTCTTCTTCTTCTTCTTCTTCTTCTCCTTCTTCTTCTTCTTCTTCTTCTTCTTCTTCTTCTTCTTCTTCTTCTTCTCTTCTTCTTCTTCTTCTCTTCTTCTTCTTCTTCTTCTTCTTCTTCTTCTTCTTTCTTCTTCTTCTTCCTTCTTCTTCTTCTTCTTCTTCTTCTTCTTCTTCTCTCTTCTTCTTCTTCTTCTCTTCTTCTTCTTCTTCTTCTTCTTCTTCTTCTTCTTCTTCTTCTTCTTCTTCTTCTTCTTCTTCTTCTTCTTCTTCTCCTCCTCTCTCCTTATGAGCCAGCATATAATTTATTTAATCTGTATGAATGAGTTTAATCTGTAATTCATCCTCTGTTCATATGCTACTCCTCCTCCTCCGCCTCCCACTCCACCTCTTCCCCATTTTATCATTCCTATCCTTTCTCATCTTCTTCTCATTTCAGATTTCAATCTTATGAGAGTCAGTGTAATACCCACGCTGAAATTCTCTCCTTCATTCCATTTAAACTGATTTGTCTCACACTCTATGTTTAATTAATCTATTGTATTTCTAAATTTATAGTATTGTTCATTATTTAAGAAATATCACAAACGATAATAATAATTGAGCTCACAGCCTTCAGCTAAAAATATTCCATCAAATTCTCATTGAAGGCAAATTTTTGCGGTTAAGAGTTGAATTTTAGCATCGTATTTTCTATTATTAAACAACCGTAATCTAACTCAACCACATCCTGTAAATGCCGGATCTAATTTTTTCATGAATGTCGATATTGATGAAAAAGAGTGAGAGAATGTAGATTAGAGAGTAGGATAAAGAAAAGATTTCGAAAGAAAAGACGAAGAAGAAATTGAAAGAAATCTAGAAGAAATTGAAAAAAATACAAATTTGCATTATTTTCCCAGGAGCCCATTGAATACATGCTCAATTTATTCGGGTGGCCTATTGCTCATAACTTTCAAACGAAAAGAATAGTTTCGAGGGAATTGAGTATGTCTTAGAATACCATAATATCGGGGACCGAGCTTCGCTCTGGAGTACAAAAGCATGAAAATGTATTACGAAAGAATAAATTATAATAATATTCATAGTTCATACAGGAATGTTCTATCTAATCACAGTGGATTCATAATATTAATCACAGTCAATTCCCAGAGGAATGCAAAAGTTTCCCTCACGAAGGCCCGGTTGCACAAGAGCCGGTTAAATTTTAATCCTGATTGATATCACGTGAACCAAAAAAGAAAAGACCATTTCAAAAAGATGGTTCTACTGGAATTAATCAGGATTAAAAATAAACCGGCTTTTTTGCAACCTGCACTGAATGATTGCAAAAGTTCAACAGCTGAGTCATAATTTTGACACAGTCCCACACACATGCACTCGCTCACTCACTTCCATCATCAACAGACAACGAAATAATTATTATCAGCTGTTTTTCCAAAGGATGAATAATAATTATCATTTTATTGTCCTCCAGCGAGTTTTCCCAGGGATGAGACCTAGTGCAATCAAATTTTTAATTATAAACCTACTATGTTCTGAATTTCCTTGGAATCGTTAGAGCCGTTTTCGAGATCCGGTGAAATACAAACATATAAACATATAAACAGAAATTGTTTGTTTAATAGTATAGGATTATTTATTCTGGAGACTTGGGCCCGGTTGCACAAAAGCTGGTTAAATTTTAACGAGAACCGATGGCTTCTCTGATTGGTTTTTGTTTAATTAATCATGATTAAAATTAAACCGGATTTTGTGCAATCGGCACAAAGACTTTGAAATTTGCACTAATTAGTCTAAAGTATCACTTCATAGGATACAAAACTGTATTCATCTATTATGATGATAATTTTATTCAATCCTCATGATCACCGTTACCGAAACCAATATCATAGAGGAACTAGAAAACTACTGAGGTGTAGTTAATAATTATTATTGATATTATTATATAAGTATATTGATTTATAGTTTCAATCATGCAATTGATAACTAATAATTAAGCCGTGTCCAATTTTTAAGAATGATTTTATAACACTGTAATAGACATTTTTTAAATTCAGACGAAGTGATAGTTTGAATTTCTGCCAAAATGATTTACAGGTAGTAACAAAATACTCAAGCTTACTAAGCAGTTAAATTTACAAGCCAGATGAATGAACACGCCCACTCAGTGTAAAAGGAAACAGCACATTTTTTCAAACAATTTATGCTAATTAATCCAGCGAATATTATCATAATACGTCTGGCCGACCAAGACAAACTGAGAAGAAAAGAGAAAAAATGTCAAGATCCAACGGAAAGATAATGGAGCCAAAAGTTATTGTGAAATGAATCCTGTTTTTATCAAGGACAGAAAAGAATTGTAACAAGAATGGCTACTGACAAAAAAGAGGTAGTGTGAGAGAGGAAGAGTGTAGAAAAGAAAGAGAAAGAGTGAAGTTAAAGGGAGAGCGTGTGAGAGGGTGTGAGAGAGAGCAGACATCTGATTAACATTCGCGTTTTTCGAATCAGATCCAAGACAACAAAGTAGCTTATTATCTGATAAGCAAGTGCGCTAATGTTACAAAAAAACGTTGCATTACGTCTAGAAATTGTTGAGCGCAAGAAAAATTGTTCGGTAAAAAATTGTTACTTACAGGTGAGAAATTTTTGAAATTCTCAAGAGTAAATTGTTGGAGTAGTGTTAAGAAAAATTGTCAATTTGATATTGAAGAACTTCTAGTTTTGCAGCAGAGGGGATCTTTAGGTAGGTGTCCCTATTCTTATTTAAGAAAATGACTTGAAATTGTCACTTGCTACAACCAGTTATTGTTATTGGAGAACTAGTTTCAGTTGTTACACGAACTTCAATCCCTGACAAAATTTTGAATGAATAGATAAATTTCTAGAGTTTGAATGTGGAGCAGAAGCATCAGAATATTATGTTACTAAACTACTGTATACTACTGTATTTATTTATTTATTTTATTTAATCACATGGATCCATTTACAGTAGTACTGTACTATCATAGCCTACTATCATAGCCTACTTATCTAAAGTAAACCATGGTACTATCCATTATAAATTATACAGAGTGAGTCATATGTTTGGAAACCCTTCAATAAATTGGAGACTGTTGTAGATATAATAAAATAACTTCCAGGATAACTCGAATTTTTCAAATGTTAACACCCTTTGTGTGGTACATCATTTTAAAGGCTTTTTTAAAACAAAAAAGATGGCATCAATAAGAAATTTCTATGATGCTTGTATCCAAAATGTCGGCTGATTGAAGTTCAAGTTTTTTTTTCAAATGAGGGGTTGTAACTCAAATATTTGAAATGTAAACACACATTGTGTTGTACATCATTTTGAAGACCTTTTCAAAAGTGACAACCTCTAAGTCAGTCCCTTATGAGTGGTTGATATCCAGTTGTACGTCAAAAGGTGGAGTACTTGACCTATAACTTATCATGAAAGTTACAGTATTATATCTATAACAGTCTCCAATTTATCTAAGGTTTCCCATACATATGACTCACTTCATATATTCCGCTGTAAGATTTCAGTTTACAGTGATCTTACAAGCGGAGCCATTTTTATAGAATTTATTATCTTTTTTAATAATACGAATTTTTAGTGTATTGGTGGCCAGTCAAGCTTCTGATTCTACTCTATTGAAATTAATTGTTACTATGAAAATGACAGAATTGAATTGAAATGGAAGTATTGAATGGAACGACAGTAGCCCTATGGAAGGAAAAGTGAATGTTGTACCCAGAGAGTACAAAAAGTATTATAAAATCAGTATAGAATAAGTATTATATAGAATTACATTTTATCATCTCTGGGATTTGATCAGAACACTGGTACTCGATTTACTCGTATCATTGAAAATCTAAATTTATCACAGGAAAAAGTAGAATAAGAAATTAAAAATAGGAAGTAGAATACTGTGTTTACTTTTGAGGGGAAAACTAGGGAACCATTCATACACGTGTTTGTTTGTTGAATAGTTATGAGTCTTTAAATTCACCATAAAAACACCATTACCATGAATGCCGTGCATCAAGTCATTATTCAGTGGTTATTCGTGTTTCCTTCATAGTGCGTTTTTGTATCATTGCTTCTATGCTATCTCTCTTCTTCCTTCTCAACCAATGTTTCTCTTTATTCCTCCACCTCTCACACACAATCTGAATATCTTCTCCTTCTCCACAAAACCCTCTCTCTCTCTCTCTCTCTCTCTCTTTTCTCCCTTATCAATTTATCCTTCTCTTTATTCCTCCACCTCTCACACACTCTGAATCTCATATCTTTCTCTACAAAACTCTCTCTGTGTCTGCCTCTCTCCCCCTTTACCTTCACTTCCATTTTTCTTTCAACTTTTTCGTTTTCTTTCTTTCTATGAAGAGCACGCCATACGGCATTGTCTGTCTATTCGTTGATTGTAAGCCGTAAAACCGCGTAGTAAAAGGCTTCCGCTCAATTCATTCCGAGTAGGAACAAGAGGCCTAGGAGGAGGAGGCGTAGGAGGAGGAGGAGGAGGAGGAGGAGTAGGAGGAGGAGTAGGAGGAAGTGGTAGAGAAGGAGGAGGAGGAGGATTGAATGGAGAAAACGTGGATGAGGGTTGTAAATTGTTAAGGAAGAGGTAGAGGGCCCAGAATTAGAGGGAAGAAAACATCTTCGTTTGGAGAGAAAATAATGATAATCACATTTGAATAGATTCATTATTAAATTTGAATTATCAATTATATAATATAGTGCAATTATTCTAGGAATCTAGCAGGAATTTAGGAGAAATTTAGGTCCACTTTTCTGACATTGATTGATTGATTGATTTTTATTTTGTGCTAGGTCTACACAGACCCATTGCACATCAAAACATTTTACAGTAGAAAAAAATAAGTAGCATGAAAGATGATGTTATTACTTCTACTTTCATTTTCTCTCACAAATTAAATCAAATTTCTAAGAAGATGTGCTAATTATTTGAAAACTCATCATTCACTTGTGAAAGAAAACTCTCATCATTAAATTAATTTTTATAATTATTATTTATTGGTGGGAGAAATGCCTGTTAGATTATTCTAATAGTTGAACTATTGTAAAGTTGAATGCATTCAGAGTCTTTCAATGCATTAATCTAGTGAATGCTCACCAATATTCGACCAGTCTTTATCTCAGATTGTGCCAAGAATAATTTCCACTTAAATCACCGGTTATTTTTGGCAGTTACTAGTTTTTATTGTTTAGCTAACGGCTAGTCAAAGAGATCTGTGTAAACACTCACTCTTCATTGAATAATATAGCTGCAACTAAAAATATTCGCATGCAAGCACTGTTTATTCTTCATGAAAGATTTTATTGCTGCATTTATTTCGCTACGAACAATACGGTGAACTGATGTGTTTTTCATCCCATTCATATTACCTCAATTCATTTTTCAACTTTGGCTCATAGTTGAATAGTTTAAATCCATTGAAAAGGCATGGATTCAGTATTATTTTCTCACATTGGCCGATGCATGATCCAGTAAATACAATAATTTATAATATTGTAATATTTATTTATCTATTTATTTATTTATTAGATAGAGCGAACAATACAATAGTCGAAAAAGAAAAAAACAGGCTATTGCGCAAAACTTCTTCAATTTCCTGATTTTGTCACAAATCGTCCAAATATTATGTAGGTTATGTTCACTTCAATTTCAACACCAAATATTTAATCTGAAACTATGAATCAGAATAAAACAAAGAATTTCAAATTTAGATAGATTGATAATGAAACTTCCGTTAAAACAAAAATTTTGTAAAAATATTGTACTTACATAAATAAATAATCATTGGCCATTTCTCACATTGGCTATTTTCTAGGGTCAATCAATGACCCATAAGAAGACTTCAAAATAACAACAGAGATGCCATATATGAGGAGATAATTTTTTGGTTCTTTGTAATATGTAATTTTCCCATTTGTCTGTGGTAATACTGAGCTATTCAACGTCTTTTTTATTAAATTACATTACGTCAATATCTACACAACTGATTTAGTACCATCCAGCAATCCAATGAATTTTTTCTTCTCTGATCAGAAAAAATACTATTTGTTTTTATGGGAGTGTTCACACATTATGCAATATCCCAATGTGTGAACACTCCCATAGAATCAAACTGTATTCTCTTTTTCTGTTCAGTAGACCAGAAATTTATCGAGAAGCAGGACGTGATTGGTAGCTATCCATTACTAGTATCTATTATTGGTACTTTTAAATAACTCTATCCCCCATTTCCAATTAAGTATGTGCTTTATAGTTGTTAAATGATTTATTGTCTCAGTTCTTCAGCTAGTTACCAAATACTTTGATATTCGCTGTTTCTCTTTCATGACTGAAATTTGAATGCTCCGACCAATGTGGGCGTGTCTTGTCTCGGCCAATGACAGAAGGTTATGAACCACCAATCATTTGGCTCCATTTCCACTACAATTATATATCATGCTGCTCGATTATGTGGCATCATTCTCACTATAATATTATATATCATGCTGCTCGATTATGAAGCTTTTAGTTCATGAGAGTTTAGTAATGGTGTAAAAACCGAAACTAATTAGTTTCTTTCAACTTCTCGCAATTCCAATGATCAAGAGCATTCCTATTCCTTCTATAAAATACCATTATCTACAACAAACCATGTCCCTTACTACAAAGAGAGTGAAACAATCATGAATTGTTTGAAATTGGGGAATTTCTTTTAGAACACGCGTCTAAGATAATAATCTGAAAAGTAGTAGTTTTACTTGAGATGAGTTGATAGATTACTGGCGCCTGCCCTGCTTTCTGTCAACTTTTTGGACTTGGCCAAGAATTTTGTTTTGTTTTCCGAGGTAAACAATAGTGTTTCTCATTTTGCAATGAACCGAATTAGACTCGACCAGTCTTCATGTCTCAGACTCGAATTAGACTCGTCTTTCTTCATTCCTCTTTCATTTTCTTCATATGTATCCTCTCTCTCTAACTTATATAATTTCTCATGCCCCAGCCACCGTTCTGATTCTTACAGAAACTAGTTCAATGTTTTCTTTTTTATTCAACGTTATTTCAATAAAAACAACTGAATGATAATAATCATTCTGATATTTAGAATCAGATGGTTGTTACTTTTTAAACATACCTGTTGAACATTCTGAGGTCAAGAATTATCCTCCATTTTGATTTACATGGAAATGTGTTCATTTTCGACTGTTCATTATCAACTCTCCTACTATATTCAGTTTTCACTTGTTATCTTTCTCTTGTTATCACAGTTATCTTTGTTCTCTCATTCCCGTCGATGTTGTAATTTTTGTCCATTCTTCTTGTTGCTGTTTCACTTCGTATTCTCCTTCAACTCTTTCTGCATCCACCACCTGTTCATGAATCAGGTTATCTCAGTAGAAAATAGAATTAAATAGATTTTAGTTGAGTGAGTCTGTATTATAGATTATGTCTCATTTGAAAACCATTCGTGAAGGGGAAGAAAAGACACGGAATCATACACATAATTCAAGATACAAATGATAAATATCATGTCACAGTTAATGTGAATCATGAAGATAATGTTAGATACAAAATCTGCAGAAAGATCACAGAATTGCAATATTCAATATAAAAACTACCAATTTCAGCTAAAAATCTCTCCAACTTGAGAGATTTCAATTCCAATACGAACAAATACTATCTCTGAAAACTATTCCAAAACTTTCTCTCATACATATAATTCGTACAAGATTATTCGAAAGGTCAACGACCTTCAACTTGAAAAACAGATTGTTGGGAACCGAAACTAGTATAAAAGAAACTTGAAACGTTATTAGAAATAATAATAATTGAAATGGAAAATCAATATCACCAGGCTGATTCAACGCAAGAAACGAAAAGGAAACTTTTGTCTTGAGCAAACATATTGTTGAAGAGCGATACTATGAAAGTTGCTACACAAGTTATAAGAAATAATAGCGTAAACTAACTAGAGGAAAATCAAGGAGATTGTCCATAAAAATACGGAGAAAACAATGTTTATTTTACAACTTCGATACCAGAATCCAACACTGAAACAACCTAGTGGAATCCATAGTGGAATCCATAGTGGAATTCCCATAGTGGAATCCACTTTGAACCGTCTGCATTTTTTGAATGAATGGTACAGATGTTTTCTGTTAGAAATGCTGACACTGCGTAGGTAATCTCACTATACGTTATAACAGCCCCCCTGTCATAAAATTTTATGACATTTAATGGCGAATCTGGAGTGAAGGCTGAGAACTTCATTCAGATATCATGACTAGACCTATAAAGGGAAAGGTTTTATGGAATTCAAGATGTGGGAGATATGAGATAGGATAAGTTTTGGGCTTATGTTTTCCTTTCCCAATTTATTTTTTCCGAGGGTCGGTGGAAACCTGCTATCACAGACTATCTAAAGGAATGGGAGTATCACACGAATAGTATATGACAATTGCCTTATGATCTCAGAAGCGCCTAAAATGTTTGTTGTTTAGTAGCTATTGATTTTCACATTCCAGCTCTTTGAATTCTTTCATTCACATTCTTTCAATTTCTTCGTTGTTCCTTGTTCTACTTCTGAATTTACCTTCTTCTTCTTCGTCGCAGTCGTCTTGTTGCTGTTGTTGTTGTTGTTGTTTTTGTTGTTGTTGTTGTTGTTGTTGTTCTTCTTCTTCTTCTTCTTCTTCTTCTTCTTCTTCTTCTTCTTCTTCTTCTCTTCTTCTTCTTCTTCTTCTTCTCTTCTCTTCTTCTTCTTCTTCTCTTCTCTTCTTCTTCTTCTTCTTCTTCTTCATCATCATCATCATCATCATCTTCTTCTTCTTCTTCTTCTTCTTCTTCTTCTTCTCTTCTTCTTCTTCTTCTTCTTCTTCTTCTTATTCAATAATAAATAAATCCTTAGTTTAAATAATGAAATTAACTTTTTGGTAGAGAGTTAGTGGGGAGGATATTTTTAATATTCTTTCCGAAGAATGGACATTGATATGTCCAAAGCTCCGTCAATTTATGTAGATGCATAACAATATAATTATTACCGTATCTATAGTTATTATATTACAAATTGCTTTTTCATATCATATACAGTTCAATAATTATTTTCTTACTCTATATCATGTAAATTCATCTATAATTTTTGCTGTATTGTAAGCTATTGTTTATAAGTGTATAAGACAGTGTATATATTGTAATCTACATAAATAAAGTACTCAATCAATCAATCAATCAATCTTCTTCTTCTTCTTCTTCTTTATTCACTGAATTTACAATTTATTTCTACTTCAATTTTGCTTCTCGTTCTCCTTCATCATTTCTACTCTTTGAATTCTTTCATTCACATTCTTTCAATTTCTTCCTTGTTCCTTGTTCTACTTCTGAATTTACCTTCTTCTTCTTCTTCTTCTTCTTCTTCTTCTTCTTCTTCTTCTTCTTCTTCTTCTTCTTTTTTTCACTAAATTCACAATTTTTTTCTACTTCAATTTTGCTTCTCGTTCTCCTTCATCATTTCTACTCCAGTATTAATCCAATTCCATCCTAACCTTCTTCTCCTTCTTCTCTCTTTCTTCTTCTATCTTGATTCTTCTGATTTTCACCATACTTTCACACTCATTTATCTCATCTTCCTATGTCCCTGCTCCTCAATCATCTTTCTCTTTTGTCACTCTTTAAATTCTTTCCTTCCTTCTCCTTTACCCACATAAGATGAACAATTCCGAAAACTAGAAGGGTACGAACACAGCCCTCACCATTTACTATGAGAATGACCCGAGACACGCATCTCTGTGATATAAACATTTGAAAAGAGGGTACACATTTTTTACGATCTTAGAAGGGGGGATACAAGAGCATTTGTTTGTCTTTATCACGTAATTTGACAATATGTTTTCGTTTCAACTCTTTTTTCCTACTTTTTCCATTTCTTATCTTCACTTTTCTCTAATTCTATCTTTCTCTCGCCATGAAAATGAAAATGTTCTTTTTGTCCTACCAAAATGCTATATCTTATCTCGTCATTGCACCAAATTGAAGACATATTGGAATGTTATGATGAAATAATGATATTAGAATTTAAATTTCCTCAGTAAGAACATAACCTATTTTTTCGGACATTTCATTATTTATCAAAACTTGGGAACAGAATAGTTTTGGGCTATTGTTCTATCCCGATCATATTCATATGATTTGTAATTATATCAACGAATAAATAAATAAAAAATAAAAAAAATTATATCTCATTACATATATCGGCTATCCATTCTCAAGTTTCATTTCAGTCATTCATCATCTCTTTATTGATCCATTCATGAAACCATTACAAATAAAAAACGTTTGTATTTTATTATGTATCATTTATCTCCTCGTCATCACCTGGGCTTAAAATACTCATGGAGAGTTAACCTGTGAATGAATAAATCTGATATACTGTAAATGAAAGTAGTGAGGATAGTATTTTTTGAGAAATTTTTAACCTGTAGTTTGTTGATTTCAAGTCTTGCTCCCGAATAGCAATAACTTAGTAACACTAAACAGAGACAAGAGATCCTCATCCTTATAGAGATATATCCTTATCCTTATCCCTATAAGAGATCCTTATAGCTTATGCTTATCCTTTATCTATGCACTAAACTTCACATTTTTAAATTTTCCATTAAATTTTAACACTGTATTTTCTAGCTTATGTTTCCACTTTTCATAGTACACAGGACGTCTGGTTAGAATACGTTCAAGTTTATTATACTTGACTAAACTCAGTTTAGACACAATACTTGAACAAGAAGCAACAGCTAATTGGCCAAATGCGGTCAAACTCGGTTTCTGACAAATAATGGGACTTGGAAGATTAGGAGAGCAACCGAAATAAGCTGTGGCCAATTAACAACAATATCTTTGTTTGTAGAGAAGATTTGTGAGAAGAGGATGGAGAACAAGGTAGTGAAGGAAGAAAGAGAAGGATAAGACGATGGAGGCTGGAGAATATGTTGGAAAGAGGAGGAGAGGAGACACTAAATGCAATACGAAAAGATGATTATGATGAAAACATTATTAAATGATGATTATTATAGAGAAGAAGACGAGAGGATAGAGAAGTAGATGATTACGATGACAATTTGGAGAAAGAAAGGATAAATGAGTGGATGATAGAGAATAAGAAGATGAGTGTGAGATATAAGTTCAAAATAGAGAGGTTGGTGGGGAAAGATAATCAAAAGTGTAAGCGGTTCCTGATTAAGAATAGGAGAAAGTAGTAATAATGAAGGAGGATTATAGGGATGAAGCGAGAAGTTTAAGAAGGTTATGATTTTGATGATGATGATGATGATGATACATTTTGGGGGGAAAAGGAAGGGGAGTGATAGAAGAAGAAGAAGAAGAAGAAGAAGAAGAAGAAGAAGAGGAAGGGAGAAGGTAATAATGAAGGAGGATAATAAAGATAAAAGGGAAAAGTTTACGAAGGTTGTGATGATTATGATTATGATGATTTTGTGGTGAGAGAAGAATGAAGAGAAGTGGAATAAGAAGAATAAGATGATGATGATGATGATGATGAAGAAGAAGAAGAAGAAGTAGCATAAGAAGAAGGAGAAGGAGAAGAGGTTGGAAAAGTTGTGAGAAGAAGAGACACTAGTGAGTTTCGTAGAAGCTGTTTATCAATAATGATTGCCAGCCAAAATGGTTGCAGTTGGCAATTATAATTGAGAGCTGTAATATATTTCAATTATATCCGAGATGTTATCAAAGAGATGTCTCTGGAGGATATTGTCATCCTTCAATTCATTTTGAAGCAGTTTTTCGATAAAAAAATTATATGATGAGAAGATTCGAGTTCCAAACCACAATGTTGGGCTGTGGTTGTTGATCCTCCACCAAATTAGTTTGAAAAATTATCGTAGTTCATTGAATCAATAGAAGAATGGATAATGTTCATCGCTTATTTTACGTTTCTCTTATCAGATCGTATCAACGAATATCCAATTTACTCTAATTTATAATATATTATAGAATATACGTACTTATTAAGTGAATATACTGTACTTAATATAGTTTTTAATACTTGTCATATTGAATACAATTTGAAAACCAATAAAGTCATATATCATTCTGTATTACCTGTTCATACATACTATGCTGTTTTCTCTTTTGTTGATATTCTTTTCATTTTTCATCATCTTCCCTTTCCTTGTTCCATTTCTCTCTTTTCTTTTTACTTATCGTACTTGGTTTCTATTTGGAAATTATCCAAATATATATGGATAAAAGCATTCCAAATGACAATATCAAAGTTTATTTATTTATACACTGTTACATACAATATCGTTCTCAATTATGAATGATTGGAAAAGGAACAACAGGCCCATGCCATAGCCCAAAACTGTTCCTTTCCCAAATTTAGATAGAAATTGTCCAAAAATAGGTTATGTTTACACTTCACGATTTTTGTCCAATTTTGAGTCCAAAATGAACCAAATTAAATAAGAATACTTCACTGAATCACCACTGATAACTGAAAAATACTGTATTAATAATTAACAATTCTTAAACTTGAAAAGAAACTCAAATTAACTTCTAAAACTGAATGTTAATACATTTCGAGGAACCTGAACGTGATAATTCAGAATACAGTACCAAAATATTGAATTTATTAATGTTCCTTGTCATTTATAGGAAATAATATTATCCACTTCAATTTTCAAGATTAAGAACCTGTCAAATTAAAAATGCATTCCAAAATGAATTACCCATACAAACTATTTCATCTAAATCTTTAGAATATACAACTCCAAATAATATCTTGTAATCTGTTATTTATTCCAATAATAGAATAGAATGACTGACTTGATTCTTCCCAGAGAGAGAAGTTTGGGCGGAGTCGGCCCTCTCTTACCTTCAACTCTCAAATTATATGTTATTCATTATTTTAAAACATAGCCTGCCGTATTCAATTTCAAAGAAGTAAAAGATTCAATATCAAAGGTTGAAATGAGCCTCTTATAAAAAAGTCTGTCTGATCTCAGATTGAAATCCCAACACCTTATTCAATAACTCAGTTACAATCCCTAAATCGTAAATATACCGTAATACTTAATTCCTCGAAGTGAAAAACCATAATTATTAACTGAATAATATAGACTATGCTAATCTCAGCCTAGCTCCAACCACTTATTATACCTGATCAGTGGTTTACAAGCCGTAGGTTATGGGTGGACTCAATAGAATCAATATCTAAAAATAGCCGGTCGGGAGACACAATAATAAAGTCAATGAAACGAGCTCACGCACAAGTTAACAATATCAATGGTGTGCTCACTATATCAACTCTATTTCTGGTATCGCAGTATTACCTTAATAATGTTTGAACACGTGCTATATATAGTAGACTAGGTGTGACTGGGTATAGATTATAGGGAGTCTGATGATGTGTATAGGTATACTGTGATGCGATGTAGTTCAGAGCAGATATAGATGACATTTGATACTGTGTTGAAGATTGTTTGCGGAGAGATATCCAACTGAGGTAGATGAGAATACTGTATAGGAGAACAAAAGGATAAGAAAGAGGTGGTGGAAGAAGAGGGTGAGGAAGTGGAGGAGGAAGATGAGGAGGGAGAGGAAGTGGAGGAGGAAGATAAGGAGTATGAGGAAGATGATGATGGGGAAAATTAGGAAGAGGAGGAACAGGATGGATAGGGAAAAACAGGAACGAGAATAATGAGTAATAATGAATAAATGAGAAGAAAGTGGGAAGAGGTAGAATCGATAGAGTTGGAGATGAAGTAGAGGAAAAAACCAATGAAATGGAGAAGATGATTATCCAAAAGAGGATGACGGAAGAAGAAAATAAACAAGGATAAGAAGAAGGGGACAGAGAAAGAGATAATGGAATAGCAGAGGGAATTGAGAATAGCTCTGAGAATTGAGAATTTGAGAAACCCAGAACTTAAAAGGAACAATAAAGCATTGGATGGGGTGAAGATAGAGTAAAATGACTAGAATGGTGTTGGAAAAAGGAGAAACATGAGTAAAAGAGAGACTTAGATTTGAGAAAATCGAGACGAAGGAAAGATCTGGAACAAGATGTAGAAAAAGAAGGAGAAGGGACGTGAAAAATGGAAAGGAAATGATAGAGAGAACATTTAGAAAGTAATGCTAGAGAAGATTGGATGAGAAGCAGGAGATGGAAGAAGAGGATGTAAGAAAAAGAGCAGAATGAATGGAATTAGAAGAAAATTCCTTGATAATGCTATACTTTTGTGACAGACGTTCACAGAATTATTAAACAAATATCGAAAAATGGATGGAAGATTGAGAGATGGTGAAATAACGAAAAATACGAAAGGAGTATGCGTTGGTGGGCGATGAGAGGTAGAAAAAGAACACTGAGAAAATTTGAGAATAATTATTCATTTATTAGAAGGCATGAGGTGAAACCCAGAACATGAAAGGTAGGAATAGGAATTGAGAAAGTAGATGATGAAGGTGGAAGAGTGGAGAAAGAGAGTGGAAAAGGAAGAAGATTTATGAAGAGCAACTTTTGCAAATAACTCCACCCACTTGTTGCTATGTTGGGAGTCAAAGCGACACGAGTTGAGACTATGTAGGTTATGTTTCTCGGAATAGATACCTTGGTTTCAGGTGAACTATACATGAAGTAATTACATATATAGTTACATTCATGTAATATGTATTAAATATATCATTTACATAGTGTATATTATATGTAAGCAAGCATATGTATATATTTATTTATTAAAAAGAGCAGATTTCCTGAAGTCTAGGGATATAGATAGATAGTTCAATATTGTGTTCAAGGAAGTTTCTCTATAGTGTGGTCCACATTATAATGGCAGTGGATAAAGATAGAAGAATAGCGATGCCGATTCTCTGTATTAATTAATTATATTTCTATACCGTCAAAAACATAATTGTCATCGTTGTGGACCTAGAAAAGGATAGTACCACCGGCTTTGTCGAATGATAGACAAGGATAGCAAAACCAAAGTTGATCAAATACTGTCATTATAATGTGGACCTCAATATAGGGACGATATCATATAAACAATAATTTTCCTCTCTCTCTCTCTCTACTATGTATCGTCATGGTTCATCCATGTTCCATCTTCTATTCTCTTGTATAAACTATGTAAATACTCCATTCACGTTATGACTGCCTCGTTGAATCAATTTCTCCATTTTTGATGAGAGGTATCCTTATTCTCCTATGCCTTGTCAATGTTTTCAAACCTTCAATAATTCTCAATGCAATGTTTTTTAATTGTTTAATTTCTATAAATAAATTTACCGCTCCATAGAATAGCAATCAATCATTCTGTGGTCATTATCGAAGTTATTTCCATTCCTTCTCTGCTTATTCTGAAGCGAGACTCAACAGTCTCGATTTTTTCTGAATTCTGTTCCATCTCTTCATTGCATTCTATTTTTATTTCTTATCAATAATTTATACAATAATTTCTGACTAAATTTTTTTGTTCAAAAATCAATCAGGCTTCCCTAAATTCCAATCTTCTTCTTTTATCTACTCTCCTGCTTCTTCTTGTTGTTTT
Organism: Nilaparvata lugens; assembly: GCF_014356525.2. Taxonomy (NCBI): domain Eukaryota; kingdom Metazoa; phylum Arthropoda; class Insecta; order Hemiptera; family Delphacidae; genus Nilaparvata; species Nilaparvata lugens. Next base: position 63,610,838 of record NC_052508.1, on the reverse strand, counting down.
TCTTCTTCTTCTTCTTCTTCTTCTTCTTCTTCTTCTTCTTTTTGTTCTTCTTCTTGTTCTTGTTATTGTTGTTGTTGTTGTTGTTGTTCTTCTTCTTCTTCTTCTTCTTCTTCTTCTCCTTCTTCTTCTTCTTCTTCTTCTTCTTCTTCTTCTTCTTCTTCTTCTTCTTCTTCTTCTTCTTCTTCTTCTTTCTTATTCTTCTTCTTGTTGTTCTTGTTGCTCTTGTTCTTTTTCTTGTTCTTTTTCTTGTTCTTCTTCTTGTTCTTCTTCTTGTTCTTCTTCTTGTTTTTCTTGTTGTTGTTGTTGTTGTTGTTGTTGTTGTTGTTCTTCTTCTTCTTCTTCTTCTTCTTCTTCTTCTTCTTCTTCTTCTTCTTCTTCTTCTTCTCGTTTTCCCGCTTGTTCTTCTTCTGCTTCTACTTTTCCTCCTTCTTCTTTTTCGTGTTTCTTCTCCTTGTTCCTCCACCCTCCATTCCCAAAACTCTTAATCCTTCTCCATCTCTCCAGCTCCCTCATCAACCCTACTTCTTCCTTTTCGTCAAACGCTTTCTCCACCCCATAACATCCTTTTCCTTCTGGCTAATTACGCCTTCTCCCTTCCTTCCTCATCACCTCTTTGTCCCACTCAGAATCACATCCCTCTCCAATCTCAAACCTTAGAAACCCCGATAAAATCTATAATGAGAGTGAAACCATGCCGAGTCAGTCGAAAGGCACGTGTAGTCCTTGGTCCAAAGTTTATTCGCGATTTCTGTTTCCAAAGGTCGATAGCTCTATATTTGTCAATAAATAATATATTATTTCATAGATGTATTTCACAGTCACATGTATAGGATTTGAATAAATAGGTGTGTTCCTACAAACAGAGGTCCAACAGATTTTACGCCCACATATTATTTTTTTCTTATCTCGTATTCCAAGTAACTTATAATGTGAATGGAAGAAGGAGTTGTTAGTTGGGTTAGGTGGATTATATTTAATCTTAAGTCTAACTTAACCTCAAGTGTATTGGAAAAATTTATTTTATTTATTTACAATGCAAATGACACTATTGTAATAACATTGGAAGATAAAATAATAAGATAGTCCTTGTGCTATTTTTCTTCCAAATTTATAGGTGACAAAGTCCAAGATAAGGTTAGAATTTCACTTGCACAATTTTTATAAAATTTTAGTACAAAATAAACATGAATACATCTTAAGTGTATTGGAAGAGTGTATTCGAGAAGCAATTTACTAAATTTCTAATTTTTCGTATTTCTAATATAAGGGTATATTCTCTCAATAATTACTTCTGCCATATGCCAAGCTATTGATGATGATAATAGTGAATAAAGCAAATATTCGTTAGTTGGGATGGGATAGTTAACATTAAAATTTGGGTGAAAAAGAGTATATTTGTGAAAATATAATTATACTATCTCATATTTTTCCATTTCTGTTTCTTTCATATTCTAAACTTTGTAAATGAATCAAAACGTTTTTGGCTTGAATAGAGTGATTTATTGTTCTTGAGTGCCAAAAAGAGTAGGCATATACCGTATTTGAACAGGAATGCTTTCGTCGTATTGTACAAACCTTTTCATCTTTTCTGTCCACATCTTCTCTGGTCGTATCACTATCTACTCGTTAGATGAGGTGTTTTTAATCCAAACACAATAAGGTGTTTTTAGTTGGATGAGGTGCTTTTGATCCAATTTAAGTGGAAAAAGAGTGTATTAGAGAAGAAATTTAATAGAATAAAATAGCATGTGGAGAGTGAAAGAATTTGTGTCACGTTGATTCAAAACAAATGAAGACAAACGAAGAAAGGAGAACAGAATTGTACCAAAAACAAACAAGGAAGTTCGCGGCATTCCAGTGATTAATTAGGTAGAAAGAATGACAAAGAAAAGATCATCATCATCATCATCATCCTCATTATAATCAATAGCAGCAGTAGGAGCATTAGCGTCAGTACAGTCATCATCAAGGGAAGTGGAAATTAAAAAAACGAAGATTCGAAAAACAATTGTACAGAGATAATGTCTGAAAATGGAGAGAGGAGAGGAAAGGATGAACTTTACTCTTTCTCTCACTTTCTTACTCTTTTCAAATTGTCTCAACTTCCACGTTGTCTTTCTTTTCTCCTCCCATCTGAGTTTCGTTTCTCATCTTCACTGGAGGTTTTTCTACAATATATGTTACTCATTCCCCTCATACTGGTTATTTCCTTGTCTTACTCGCATATTTCTCTTCTGTTCGTCTCTTGTCTTCGATTTGTTTCTGCCGCTGTTTTCTCCACACTTTCTGCTCTCTTAAACTTCTTCTCCTTCTTCTCCTCCTTCTCCTTCTTCTCCTTTCTCCTTCCCTGTCTGTTCGACCTCACACACCTCTCTCAATCACAATCGCCTCCTCCATCACCTTGTCCTCCTCGCTTCTTCTTCTAGTCATTTTTCTCCTTCTCCACCCTCACTCTTACTCATTTCTTTTTTCCACCTTGTCCTCCATAACCACCCACTCCTCCCCTGCCTTTTACGCCTACTCTTTGAATCCTTACCACTTGGTTTCCCTCCATATTTTTCTGTTCCTTACTCCTGCACCTCTAGTTGAAACAGTATTTGAAAAATCATTTTTCTTCTTCTCCTCCTCCTCTTCCTCCATCTTGCACCTTTACAACCCACCTCTCCCCCACCTTTTACATCTACTCCTTATCCTCACTTTATTTTCCTTCACATTTTTCTGTTTCTTATTCCTTTATCTCTAGATGAATCAGGAATTGAAAAATCATTTTTCTCTTTCTTCACCCTCTCTCCTACTCTTCCTTCTTCTCTTTTTCCACCTTGTTGTCCTCACAACTCACTCCTCCTCCACATTTTACAGATACTCTTTATCCTCACTCTATTTTTCCTCCACGTTTTCCTCTTTCTTACTCCTGTATCTCTAGTTGAAAAAGGATTTAAAAAACTCCACGAGAAAACTATGTGATTAAAACAACTCCAAGCTGCTTTCCCTACCTTCACCCTCCACACTTTCCTCTACCGGCTTTCCTCTTTCACGCTCCTCCTCCTCCTCATCATAATCTCTACTCCCCCCTCCTAACCCTTTTTCCCCTCCACTGCTCCTTGTTTGTAGTCACACTCCCCCTCTCTACAGCCATTCTCGTCTTCTAATTGGCTGTTACAATGTCGCCTTTTTCTCAGTTCCTGACAGTGTCCTTGGCATTTGTAGCTACGACACTCACTCTACCCTACAACATATATAACTACGAGATATATTGTTATGTAATCAAACTATAGTGTAATTCATTACCAACTGACAGCATTTCTCATACATAACTCAAACGCTTCCCATTCACAACAATGCTGACAGTTTGAAGTGAATCTCACGATAGAAATATCTACGAAAATAATTATATTTTAGTTTGTAGGACAGGGTTAGCTCGTGGCGCCTACTTAAAATCATTCTCATTTCACTAAAATCCACATTCGTTTTTCATCCAACAATCTCAACAATTCGTTTTAAAGCTCAAATCTCTCTGTCACCTTCCTTTGCCCTGTGTTTCTTGTCTTTTTTAACCATTTCCACGTTTATTTCAAATTACAATTCTTAAAAAGTGACCTGATTTAGTAGATTAAAATTTTTTTGAAAAGTGTCCTGTTCGAGTGGATTGGAAAAAAATGTTCCTCAGTGAATTTTTAGCGATAGTTTTCTAGAAATTGATACTGATGTAGCACCCTGAAAAGATTCTCAAGAATTTCCACATTAGTAGTTTTGACAATATTATTTCAAGTCATTCTATTTTTTTCACATAGAATCCAGTATAATCCAATCTATATATATAAAAGCGAAATGGCACTCACTCACTCACTGACTGACTGACTGATTGACTCACTCACACACTCGCAGAACTAAAAATCTACCGGACCAAAAACGTTCAAAGTTGGTAGGTATGTTCAGTTGGCCCTTTAGAGGCGCACTAAGGAATCTTTTGGCAATATTTTAACTCTAAGGGTGGTTGTTAAGGGTTTAAAGTTCGTCTTTTAGCATGTATATTCTTCTTATTCTCTTAATTATAATTGAAAAAAGGCCATACCATATGGTAATATAGAACTATTATCTAGAGAGAGTACCTCTTCGAAACAGTTGTTAACTAAATTGATAATTCTGTGAGGTTGGCATTAAGTTAAGTTGACTTTGTTAGGTTGGCACCAAGTTGAAATGCATTTATCGCGGAAAAATTGATTGGGCACTGCTACTTCAATCAGAGCTATTCCTGGGAATATTATATTACTAGCCGTCAGGCTCGCTTCGCTCGCCATATCCGTTTAGCCAGAAGTTTAGTCTGGACCTCCGACTGGATCGTTCTAACATATGATAAAAATGCTCAAATGAAAAAATTCAGGTGAACGAAGTGAGCCTGCTGATCTCATTCTTGGACGAACCAGTCGGGGGTCCAGGGGGCGGAGCCCCTCTGGCTAGACGGATATGGCGAGCGAAGCGAGCCTGACGGCTAGTTCTCCAATATAATCGTTCATCATCTTATCAATTAATTTCTTCCATTGCTTTTTCAAGTATCGACTTTTGGGTTTTGCTCAGACGATATTCCCTGATCAATATCAGCAAAAATTCTTCAACTTGCTGAAAAGCATATGAAAAAATATGAAATGACGTCAGATAAATCAGTTTTGATAATTTATTGAGATATCGATGCTTTGATAATCGATTAATATTAAAACATTCACATGAACGTATTCTGATGTGTACAACTGCTTTTGCAACTTTCGTAAAGCTGATATTTTTCCAACATTTAAATGGGAATTCAACAGAATTGTGATGGAATCCTGTAATAATGTTTCAATATTGTAATTGAAAATAATGGAAATGTGCAGATTCAGGTAGGAAGCAACCTAGCTTGGAACAAAGCTTGGAAATACTAATACAATGCATATAGGATACTTCTGACCGTGACATTCAAAAAACAATCAAATAGTAAAATCATCACGGATTAATTTTCGAAACAAACCACTAGCAGCTTCCTGACCTTTCAGTAATTCGCACGCCAATATTTCATTTTTCCCTTTGACCTATTGGGACGTTTCCAGTATGAATTTTCAGAGATTATACTCGATCGTCTAATTCATAAAACGTGTGTAATTGAACTGTTGAAGAATGCGGGTAGTTCCTAGTTCTGAGTCACTACATCAATCACGAAAAAATATTTTATAGATTTTCATAGGAAATATATTATTTTATTTATTAAACAATTTTCACATCAAATCACTTGATAGAGCAAATGCTCAACTCAAGTAAACTTAAAAATGAATGGAAATATTAATTCCATTGCAAGTCATGGATGGAGAAATTCTATTTGACAGTCTGATAGACAATTAAAAATTAATTTTTATAATTTAGAAATAACATTATTAGAAATTAATACATCAATTCCTACTTCTCAATAATGTAAGTTTCTGAACACGTATGAGAAATGCTTTTGCTACAAATACAATATCATGTTATTAGCAATGCACATTTTTATTTGTTGTCAACAAATTTCAAATTCTATATATCATCCTTATTTGAAGAATTTGACAAATTTACGACAGAACTTGAGTTGGTGGCCTAAGCTCAACTCAACATTAAACACTGGTGTGCTATTTGAATGCTTGGAGTCCATCGGACTCCCTAAGTTCTCAAATAATAGCAAATAATAAAGTTTCTCAACAAATATTCAAGCCCAATGACTCTTCAACGTTCCAAAAATTCACACTCATTTTCTCTTGGTACGGAAATCCTAAAACCAGAGAAAACTACTACGAGTATAATAAACTAATTTAACTACTATAAACTACTAAAACTACTGCTGTATTCTGTGATACAATGAAATTCTGTGCTAGAATTGTATGATGTTTCAATTTCAATGATCTTTCCCATGATTGAGCAAGTGAATCATCGACAAATCTCCAAATATTTATTTATTTATCATTTATTCGTGGACATAATCACAAATCATATAAATATGATTAGGAAGGAACAACAGGCTTGGCCCAAAACTATTCAATTCCCAAATTTTGATAAATTAATAAAATGTCCAAAAAATAGGTTATGTTTCTACTGTAAAAGAATCTCGTTCAATTTTCGTCCAAAAATGAATATAAGCTAAACATTTTGAATTCATTCCAAACAATACTCGTAAATAATCGCCAATTTTTTCACAGATCTACACTCAATGACTCTCCAATAATTCCCACAAAAATATTTGCCTTTCTTCGACCTTCTAACCATGAATGAGCTACTGAATAATCGATGAAAATTGTTTATTTATATTGGCCAGGAATGTGATGTTGGGTACTTGCAAGCAAGTACATAATATAGGCAAGCCTTGACTTGAGCTAGTAATGAACTTGAAGTTGGACTCCGTCTGAATAGTACGAAGTCTGAACGTCCTTCCAGAATAAAAAGTCTGACCTTGGACTGAGGTAGCTAGCTGTTCCTTCACCTGTAGAGAGACGACGGTTTTACGTTGCATAACATTCTCTCAATTGCTCACTCTCACACACCCCCTCTCACCTACTTCTCTCTTTGAACCCTCTCTCACTTATCCTCTCTTTCTCCTTGTTTCTCATTCTCCTCTTCATCATCCTTTTTACACGACGTTTATTCTTCAAGTACAAGTAGAGAGTTCATCTCTGTCTCTCAAGCATGTCTCTTCCTTTTTCTCTCTCATCCATTGGCTCACTCTCCCACAGTCTCTTTCTCAATCATACTTTCTCTCTTTCTCTCTCTCTCTCCTCCTCCCTAACTTAAACACTCTCTTTATGTCCAATCTTCCTTCTGTTTTTCTAGTCATTCCCTCTTTTCTCTCGCTTTTCCGCTTGCATTACATTTTAAATTTCGCTTCCTCTTCTAATAGTAAATTCTGTGTTATTCTCCTCACTAAACTGAGTTCATCTCTCTTCACACACGGTATTGTTTCTCACTCACTCGATTCTCTTCCTCTATTGCGCTCAATTCTCCCTCTCTTTCTGCTCATTTTTCGGTCTCCTTGCCACGTCTGTTGAATGCACTGCCTTTCCGTCTTGACTCTGTGGAATGCTGTTTTCTACGTAGTAACAAAACGACAACGAACGTATGAAGAAAAAGAAATGTAAGAGAAGTTGGTATATAAAGGAGGAGATAAGAAGAAGGAGAGGAGTAGGAGAAGCGGAAGAGTAAGATGAAAATGAATTATAAGAATTAAGAAGTAGAAGAAGGAAAGACGAAGAAGAAAGAAAAATAAGTTGGAGGAGTAAGGAGAAGACAGGAATGAAAGGAGTAACAGAAAAAATGAATGACGGTGAAAGGTGGGACGATAAGCAAAAAGAATAATAAGTGAAAATTCAGAAAATGAGGGAGAGAACATTCAGAAAGTAGGAGATGATTAATAATGGGTGTAGAATTCAGAAAAAGACTATCCAAACCTATGCCATGAAAATCCCACCGCACAGAATTCCATTCTGGTTCTAGAACGCGAAAATGTTGCTCATTCACTTATTCTCTCAATCATGAAGGAAAGACGAAAGTAATTTTTTTGTCTATAGTTTCAAAACGTCAAGATTGTAGCAAAATGTAACATTCAATCTTTGTAGTCTAGCTGTCAAAGAGATTGTAGCATTATTTGTATTAATCTCATGATGTCTTTAGTTTTACTTATGTTTGTGCTGTTTGTGCTGTTTGTGCTTATGTTTTTGTTATGTTTGTGCTGCAAACATTATTGTGCTATGTTTGAAATGTTACAATCATGTATAATTTTTAAGAAATAAAGTCAATTCAATTTAGTGTGAAAAGATTTGTAAAATCACTTACAATCATTGTAACATTTTTGTAAATAAGATTGTAACGTTGTTGATACTCACTGGAGAGGATGGAATGTTATTACATTTTATACTCTCTGATACTACCAGAAAACATTTGAGATTGTTAAAAGAGTAACAATATTGTTACTTTGCTGATATTGATTGTAACATTCTCAAGTTATTTTGAGAACATTAAGAAATTGAGAATGAAACCAGTGGAGCAGTGGGTAAAGAATTCAAAGATCCTAGTTTGAGATATCACACAAATAGAGAAACAAATGCATTGAATCTCTAGTCTCACACTGTTGACAAGAAAAAAGATGTCTCCTTTGTAGTGGAAGTAGACTCATAAATAAAAATCCTGGCAAAGGACTCTAAAAAAAGGACACCTGCCTGGATAGTTAAGCCTAATCAAGACCGAATTATTTTTTGAGTCTACGCAATCAGGGGTCCTGCCAAGTGGATCCCTTTTGTTTTTCTCTTCTTTTGCCTCTTCTTCTTCTTCTTCCTGTTCTTCTTCTTCTTCTTCTTTCCTTCTTGTTCTAGTTCTTATTATTGTTCTTCTTCATCATTTTCTTTATTTTCCCCTTCTCCTTCTTCTGCTTTTCAGCCTCTCATGTTTCATCATTCACTCCTCCTTATCCTTCTAGTTCCACATCGTACTCTTCTCCCCTCTCCTCCTCCTCCTCCACCTCCTATCCTTGCTATTCTTTCCCGCCTTCTCCTTTCTCTTCCCTCCTTCAGACTTCTCTTTCATTCCATTATATATTTTTTCGATGACGTCAAACAGGCGTCCAAAATATATCTGGACATCCATAGTTCTCCTAGTGGAAAAGACAAACATTCCAGGTTTGTTTGTGGGCCAAGTCACTATTTTCATACAAAACTCTTAGTTTGTTCTGTGTTGCTGCTAATCAATTAATAAAAACAGCTTTGTGGTTTGTTTTTTCACAAAACTTCATGGTAACCTGAAATTGTTTTTCGTTCTTTGTTGATCTATCATCAGTTTTCGTTTGAAATAACAGTAGTCACCTTGTATCAAACTTACTATTCGTATTATCAGGTAATTAATTTTTGAGACGGATCAGTATAATTCTTGTATCTGATAGAAGCATAGAAGCCTGATAGCTTCGAGTTCTTTGATTCATTTTTTTGAGTGTTCATTTGAAAGGCTTAGCATCTAGTATTATAATCGCATCATAATTGCGATAATGCCATATATTTCAATTACCTCGCAGAAAATACAAAATACAATATCACAGAATATTTATAATTACATTAATATATCAGAACTCTCATCATTAAACTCCAAATTTATTGTGTAGTTGAGAAGTTGATATTGTGGTAATTATTCATATTGCATGAAAAAGACTGAGAAATTGTCAAAAAACCACTGATTTATTGATAATTAGAAAGACCGGTTTCGGTTATTACACCATTATCAATAAATCAGTGGTTTTTTGACAATTTCTCAGTCTTTTTCATTCAATACCAAAAAATTTCAGAATTAAGGGGTCAACTCATAAGATTGATAAATCCCATTAAACGACAACCTTCTATAATAAACAAATATGTTCATATTAATATTCAATTAATAAATCAAATTAATATTGATATCAATCTCAATTACCTCTTAATATTCAACTGGTGATTTAATAAGCATTTGGCTATTCCTTTATTTTCACAATAATGATATATTCAAGAATAATAAACTCTTTGATACCCCAACTCCCATGTCATTCGAGTTGGGATTCCCATCACATTCTAGAATGAATAATGAATGTTGAACAAAATGAATAATAAATAAAGATAAGTCATATACCAATTACACGATTATTTATTCCGAAGACAAACAGATATTAGTTAGCCACAAAGGAAAGACTAGGTTGTGAATGACATCTCAATGGTTACACTCACTCATTTTATGCAAATTAACTTTTGAATCATCCAACTGTTTAAAATAATCGGAGTGATAAATTTGTTTATCGTCATTGATATTCTGTATGCATGCAGAGAGAATAAATAGTGAGGAAGAATGATTTCTGAGATGTCCGAGGAAACAGCGTTTTTCCAGCTTTTCTTTGTGTTTTCTCAAAAACTGATTTAGTAGCTCTTCATATATGAGTTTGAATTTTGTTGAGATTCAGCCAAGGTAGCCTATAGAAATAGTTTTCAGTTACACAGTAATAATGAATTGAACATATTTATGGTATTTTTATTATTTATTATTTATTTATTTATTTATTTATTTATTTATTTATTTATTCATATGCAAATACAATTCAGGTAAAAACAACAGGCATTTGCCCAAAACTGCTTCAAACCTTAATTTGGAATACACAGTCTAAAGGTTATGCTACTTACGTAACTTAAATGATAATTTGTACACAATTTTGAGTCCAAAAAATGTATCTACTACAATTTTGAATCTATTAGATTGATTAATTTCTAAATACGAATCCAAACAAAACTCTTCCTTCACAATTTTTAGGCTCTATAACTCGGACAACAAGGTTGTCGTCTCGAAATGGTGTCCAGTTATACAGTAATATATGATTTGAACATATTCATGGTATTTGTAGGCTCTATAAGGTTGTCGTCGATCAGCTTATGTGATTGGTTGAATTAGTTCTCTCCCTTATCTATCATCGGCTGTCGTCATTTGGTACTCTCTTATTGGTTAGTGTTTGATATGGTATAGTCTCTCCATTTGGTAGAGAGTTAGTGGGGAGGATATTTTTAATATTCTTCCCAAAGAATGGACATTGATATGTCCAAAGCTCCGCCAATTTATGTAGATGCATAACAATATGATTATTATCTATAGTTATTATATTACAAATTGCTTTTTCATGTCATATACAGTTCAATAGTTATTTTCTTAGTCTATATTATGTAAATTCATCTATAATTTTGCTGTATTGTAAGCTTTTGTATATAAGTGTATAAGCCAGTATATATTGTAATCTACATAAATAAAGTACTCAATCAATCAATCAATCATTTCATCTACCATCAGCTATTGCCATGACAACAGATTTTCTTCTTGAATGAAAAAGACTAAGAAATTGTCGAAAAAACCACTGATTTATTGATAATTAGAAAGAACGGTTTCGGTTATTACATCATTGTCAATCTCTGATAAACTCTTCTGATAAATTTTCTTCTTCCTCTTTGGTTGACTTATTATTGGTTAAATCTCTCCACTTTCAATTCTCATTGGCTGTTGTCACTATATTTACCTTCATTCATTCACTACAACAAAAAGTGACAACCTTGACGAAAATTGTAAAGAATGACAAAAATAAATTCACTACTAAAACATCCTCGGGTTCATAGCATAGAGTACTTTAATCTGGTTCATAGAAGATGGATCAGTGACTTGTTTGATTAACTTGCAAAGGTACTATATTCCGCACCACTCTTAACTCTAAAAAAGTAGTTCCCATTAACAACATGCAAATTATCCAGAACCGAATGATTCATAGACAGCCCAACGGATTTCTAAGAATGGACTTTGTTTTATTCTCGTGTTTACTCTATTTTACTGCAGATAAAATGCATTTACTACGAACATAAAGTTCTTGCTACGTTTCTAAACATTGGCACGAGCTGTTTTGTATATTTCGAAGTGAAGCCTTGACTTGTTCAAGTAAACATTGAACATTTGCTTCTGCTCACTGAGCTTCAGAGAAGAGTTTATACAGAGTTTTAAACAGCGCTTCTATTTAGAAGAGCCCCAAGAGTGGAGCCTGTGAGTTTGCATTTCTGTTAATTTAACTCAATGATTTGGAAAAGAGAGAATTTCACGAATAACTAGTGATATGTGAAGGTCTTGAATTATAAATAATAAATAAGTTGTTTCGGTTATTACATCATTGTCAATCTCTGATAAATTTTCTTCTTCCTCTTTGGTTGACTTATTATTGGTCTTGAATTGTTCTGCCATTTTTGTACTTTTAATTTGGGACTGATCCGTTTCATAATCAGTCTTATACAATGAGAAGATTAAGAATGATAAGATGATTATAGAATGATAAGGAAAGGACAGGAATAGGCCTATTAGAGAAGAAAAGTAGGCCTACAGAAGAGGTGGATTGACTAAAGTATACATGCTTCATCTTACAATATTAATTTTTTCTGGCCTCCAATAATTATTGTCTTAATCCATCCATTCTCCAATATTATCCCATGAGCAACTACTTGTTAATGATATACAGTATTTGCATAACTTTCAAGATTATTTTTAAAATCTTAAAAGTTATCCATTTAAAAGGTATATGATTTGATTGAGAACGTTTGTAACGTTTGAGAGTGGATTGACAATAACTTTATTATTATTATTATTATTATTATTATTATTATTATTATTATTATTATTATTATTATTATTATATTTTTGTTGTAAATTCTGAGTGGTGCTCAAGTGGCATACAACATGTCATTTTTAGAATGGAGTCACATGAATGCTCTAAAACACTCCTCAATGGTATAAGGACAAGCCTCTACCAGTGTCCTAATTATCTTTGAAACAAATAACTTATAGCTGCTGCACAGCCTTATATCCTCGGGAATGCAATTAAAACACTTAAGTCCTGAATAATACGGTCCCTTTTCGAGAAGAGTCAGACTATGGATAGGCATTATTGAATTTGATTGAGAATAATAAATGAATAAATGAATCCTTATTCAATGACAAGTACATTACAGAATAGTAATAATCAAAAATTGAATTCAACAAAGATGCAGCAAGAATATATTTTATACTTTTGAAAGTAGTAGCCTTTATGCTTTTCATATTATCGTAGGGTATAATATACATATGATGAAGTATACTTCAATGAATATTTTTAATTTCAAGAGAATATCGTTGAACACACTATATCAAATTTATATGAAATATTCCATGTGAACTCTCGAGTCTATATAATTCTACAGAACAAATTTCTATCCGTTAAAAAACAAGGAAGCCTTCTCTCTATTGTGTGGCTGGGTGGCATTTTTTATAGGAAACAAAAATAAATGCTCTATTATTAGAGCATTGGTCTCTCGTTTGTATATATATTTATAAGAGTTTAATTTAAATTGGGAGACTCCACACCGCACACACGAGACCCCTGATCTAATTTGAGTTGAGCGACTCCTTTTTTATCTCTTCTACACTCTCGTTGAGAACAGTGGAATGGGGGCGATTGTCCAGGCTAGAAACTAAGAAGGGAGGGAAGAAGATGGAGTATGGGGGGAAGAGAGGAGGAATATAAGAACGTAGAGTGGAATGGAGCGTATCTCGATTGTCCAGACCAAAGAGAAAGAAGGAGATGGAGGAGAAGAGAAGCGAGTAAAATGTTGGAGAAAAAATGGAGATATTTTGATTGTCAAGTCCAGCAAATAGGGAGGGTGAGAAGAAGATGAGGGAAATGATGAAGGATAAGCAGGAGGGGTAGAAAAAGGAGAAGGAAGCGAAAGAGGAGGAGGAAGCGGATGAGGTGGAAAAAGAGGATGTGGAGGAGAATTAGACATGATGAGAAACAGGAACGTAGAGAAAGAAAGTGGAAAGGGGAAGGGAGCTGAAGAAAAAGATAGAAGAAAAGAGAAAATAAAGAGAACAATGGAAATAAAGGAAAAATATGAAGGTGAAGGTGCATATGTGAACAAATAAATTAATATAATGCGGCTTGAAAGAAAATTGATGAAGTCTGATATTTCGTACGAAGTGGAACATAAAGAAGAAGCGAATGTAGTAGGTGGATTACCAGCAGAAAGAAATAAATGCAGTAGGCTGAATATGACAGGGAAATAAAAAGGGAGAAGGAGAAGAAGATAGATAAGCAGAGGAATAGGCTATTTTGCGTACGTCGTCTGTCTACGAGCTTAATTTTTCTGAGAGTATTTTTATTTTCACGAGCTTAAAATAGCAGCCTGTTGTCTGGTTTGCCCCAGACGATTATTGAAATTATTTATCACGTGCTTCTTGGAAATGTCTGGAAAATGGACTGGAGATAGCAAGAGTTTATTAATATTGTTCTGGATGAAAATTGGTTATTCCTGTTGTTTTTTTATGAAGAGTTTTAGCAAATTTACAATTAAAATACCGTGAGAATAATTATTGTAGTCTACAATGTACTTGATTATGAGAGGATATTCTGTTATTGTTGTCGTAACATATTTTTGCGTTATTACTCCATTCCAAGAATCATCATCTATGTCAATGATTAAAGTTAAATTTAAGATGGATTTTGAAATATTCAGATTTAGGAGGAATTTTGGAATATTACCAGAATGTGTATTGTGATAAATATTTCATAATCCATGAGGTTCTCCAATAATATCATTTAACAGATGAAAGTAATAGAGAGTAAAATTTCACTTTTATAACAGCTAAAGTCAATATATTATGTACTATAAACATTGGCGCATGCATGAAATAAAGTGCTTGCATTACGTGGGTCACTAATGTACTTAAAACAAACGTGTATTATTAGCAAAATAAGAGATGCTTACAATATTCAATATCGACGCACAAATGAACTCTTCCTTCAAACTTATTTGTTCGGGAATAATTAATGTTCACCAGCGATATTTTCACACTTTAATTATTGTTACACGGTCAAGAATATACTTATGAACATGCATTGCAAGCTCCACGTTAACGATAAATAATTTAAGGCAACCCACGAATTCAGGGAAGCCCACTTGAAATGATGTCACTGCATTGGAAGTACTTTAGATTGTCAATGTAATTTCCAATCATTAATAATCACCTACAAGATTTTCATTCTGAAGATTTAGTTGACCAATGTCATTGACTTCTTTGTAGTAGTTATAAATGTTATTTGTAGACTAATCTATTTTCAATCAGGATCTATTCTTCCCAGTAATTTATGAAGATAAATTAATACTGTTACAAGATCCTCCTAATTGTAGAGATTACTGTAAAAAATACAGTATTAATAAAAAACTCAAAGCTCCCTTCCTTCCATCGGAAACGTCATGCTTCGTTCCTATTGGCTGTCAACGACCAATAGCACAACACTAGGCTGTGAATATGATTGAGTCATGCCTCTCGTTCCTATTGGTCCACGTCACGAACTCCAAGCCAATCACAGCACTTCATCTAGATATTCATTATCATACAGTTCAAGATGTATATGTGATCATTTTTCTTATTCAAATTTGAAATGATTGAGAAATTTCGTTTTCTCCTGCTCAAGTTCAATCAGATCCAAAATAAGCTATTCAATTTTCCATAATTCTATTGCATTCATTTTATGATACATGAAACATCTGATCATGTGAGAACTGCAGTAACTATATAACCATATTTTAACTATATATTGACTAATGTGTAGTGACACATTACAGTATCTTCAGTAACTACAGTAACTGTATAACCATATAGTAACTATATAGTGACTGTAATAAGAAACATTTCATAGAGATAGAACATCAATGGATGAATTAAAACTCATTAATACCTTCCTTGCTAATATCATATTAGATTATAAATTACTAGTAGTTCTGTGAACAGTAGACCTCGCGCTCAGTAAGTTACAGTTGACCTGTTGTTATGTTTTCTCAAAAATTATTAAATAATTTATCAATTTAAAATGTCTAGAAAAATCCTAAATAAACATAGAGCTTTCTGTCCTATCGTACCGTGACGTATCGTCCAGGAATGTGAGTGTGAGCGCTGTTATCAGGTCTGGCTGCAACTGTCTACAACGTTGATGGAAAGATACAATTTTCAAGATGTTCGATGTTTTTGAACGGGTAGTATTATAGACAACACTGTCTACTAACGTTTATGGAAAAATACATATTCAAGATGTTCGATGTTTTTGAACGGGTAGTATTATAGACAACACTGTCTACTAACGTTTATGGAAAAATACATATTCAAGATGTTCGATGTTTTTGAACGGGTAGTATTATAGTCCACTAGACAGCTGATTTATGATGAATAATTCTAAAGTCTGACTTTTACGGTAATATTGGCGTATGAAGGAGGCTCCTTTTTCCTTTTAAATTATCCTTGAAATGCAAGATTTCCAAAAACCTTGTATATAGGCCTATGTCGATGCGCAATTTAAAAAGGAACATACCTGTCAAATTTCATGAAGATCTATCACCGCGTTTCGTCGTAAATGCGCAACATAATTATAAACATTAAGAGAAATTCCAAACCGTCGACTTGAATCTTAGACCTCACTTCGCTCGGTCTTTATTTGAATAAACCCAAGTTTGAAAATGTTAGAAAATACATCTTGTCCTTGAAATTAGCATGATAAGCAAGGCGATGCTGTACCAATAAATAAGTTTATACTCTGTACGAAATTACTTCTAACTTGGGATGGACATGCGCATCAGAGAAAGCATACAGCGAGAGGGATACAGTGGTGCAATCTTGCCGTTTTGAAGCGGCCAATGTTCTCGAACTTTTAAAATACGAGAAACTATTGGAGTTAAATTATATGAATTCAATTGTAAAAAAATGTTAGGTCTATTAATCTTTACCTAAATGCTTTTTGCTATTATTTTTATGAAACCATATTTTTTACAAATTAATTAGTGATGATATTTTAGTGACTGTTCATGAGCACATGCTACACATGCGAAGTTTCCTGTCTGAAAGTAGTCAGACGACTGACAAATTGGCAACAGCGCTTCTACCTATGACTCTATTAATCACTGTAATTGGCTGATCTCCCTCCATTTTCTCTGCGTCGCATATTCCTCCAAGTAAGAAGTAATTTTGTACAGACTATAATTCCACTTCAACACATATAATTTAAACCACAAACATTTTTATGAATCCGACGAGAATCTGATCCTGATCATGTATTAATGTCTATTTATAGATGCATGGTATATATGGTGTGTCACATACAGGTATGGAATGCTTACTGTGATATTTAAAGGTCATATATGAAATAAATTTGAGCGACAGCATTGATTCAATAGACAGAGCATAGATGTTATAAATTAGGCGTGCTGATAGTTCAAAGTGAATTCACTGCAGGCTACTCGAAGGTACTGAACTAGCCCTTACCATATGAGACGTGGGAGTGTTTTCGCACTCATACGAGGACACTCCATATGCACTTACATACGCTTGTTGGTAGTACATAAATCATAACGTATGTGTAGAAGTTCTGTCTCTTCTTTCAGTGTTCTCTTCTTTTGCTTTTCCTCTTTTTTTCTTTTTCTTCTTCTCCTCCTTCTACTTCTTCTTCTACTTCTACTTCTTCTTCTTCTTCTTCTTCTTTTTCTTTTTCATCTTCTTCTTCTTCTTCTTCTCCCACTTCTTCTTCTTCTTCATCTTCTTCTTCTCCCCCTCCTCCTCCTCCTCCTTCTACTTCTTCTTCTCCCACTTCTTCTTCTTCTTCATCTTCTTCTTCTCCCCCTCCTCCTCCTCCTTCTACTTCTTCTTCTCCTACTTCTTCTTCTTCTTCTTCTTCTTTTCTTCTTCTTCTTCTTCTTCTTCTTCTTCTTCTCTTCTTCTTCTTCTTCTTCTTCTTCTTCTCCTACTTCTTCTTCATCTTCTTCTTCACCCCCTCCTCCTCCTCCTTCTACTTCTTCTTCTTCTACTTCTTCTCCTACTACTTCTTCTTCTTCTTCTTCTTCTTCTTCTTCTTCTTCTTCTTCTTCTTCTCCTCATCCTCCTCCTCCTTCTTCTTCTTCTTCTTCTTCTTCTACTTCTTCTTCTACTTCTTCTTCTACTTCTTCTTCTCCTCCTCCTCCTCCTTCTTCTTCTTCTACTTCTACTTCTTCTTCTTCTTCTTCTTCTTCTTCTTCTTCTTCTTCTTCTTCTTCTTCTTCTTCTTCTTCTTCTTCTTCTTCTTCTTCTTCTTCTTCTTCTCTTCTTCTTCTTCTTCTTCTTTTTCTTCTTATTCTTATCCCCTATCTTCCGCCCTTCTGTTCCTCTTTCATTTCATTTTCCCACTTCCTGCAACTGCTTGCTCTTCCGCCCACTTTTTCTTCCTAATCCAACTTCGTCCAATCCTCCTCCTCCTCCCTTTCTACCTGAATTTTCCTGCATTTTTCTTTACACATTTTCTTGGTTCGTATACTTTCATCGAATTCTTTCAGAGTATTCGGCTCCTCCATTTTATTTTTCCTCCTCAATTTTCCTGTTTATTTTTTTTTCTTGAACACTTTTCTACTAGTTATTTGTCAATTCATCGTTTTTTTACTGTCTATGTTACTCTCTCTTCAATCTTTTAATTTTGTAGACTCTTCTTATATTTCTCATTCTCCTTAATCTATTTCTTCTTTTTCTCATTCTTCTACTCAATCATCAACATCTTTTCCTTTTCATCCACCTCCTTTCCTTCTACCTTTGTTAAGGTTCTTGTTGTCCCTCCACTTTTTCGTTTTATATGACCCTCCTTCTACTAGAGTTTATTCCACCTATCTATTTCTTATTATTTTGTCTCTTTCTTTTTTCAACTTCTACTTATTTCTTTCTTCTTCTCATTTTTTTCTTCTTCTCTTTCTTTCTTCTTCTTTTTCTTTTCTTCTTCTTCTTCTTCTTCTTCTTCTTCTTCTTCTTCTTCTTCTTCTTCTTCTTCTTCTTCTACTACTACTACTACAACTACTACTTCTTCTTCTTCTTCTCCTTTCTCTTCTCTTTCTTTCACCTCACACTCGTGCACAGACACTTCCAGGATAGGATAAGTCAACATCCTACTGTATGTTCTATTTAAGTTGGCTTACGTAGGTTCAGCTCTACAGCAGTGTACAAAAACCAGTTTACTCCGCACTAGCCATACGTTCTTTGAAAGGGTAATTAAAAACGGTTCCCGTTCGAACATATGTTTCACCATCAGCTGCTACTGTTGAAATATTATGCTCCACCAGCATTCTGTTTTATGATTTATGGATGATGTCGTATTATTTGTATGTTGTCGCATATTAATTTAAACTAAATTTGTTATGACATAAGTTGTTTTTTTGGTATTCTTTCTGTGTTGTGAAGAAATCAATTTGTAGTAAATATTCAATTGAGAGACTTGAAATTGACAATGCAGTACCACTTAACCTTTTGATAAATATAGATACTAGATTCGGTTATTAAACCGTTAACGATTTGTAGTAGACATTTACGTATTTGGAGCTCACTATAGATTGAAAAGAGGTATTGCAGTCGAAAAAAGTACTTTTTCCTACAGTTACCTTGGAAAGTGGCCATTGCTGCACTGATTACAGAACGCGAAGAATCACTTTTCCGCTCTAGTGCGGGAATAGTTATTTGTGCAACTAGTGCGCAAAGTGACAGTTTGCTGCACCGAAAGAAACGTTTACGCCCGAGCCGTAGGCGAGGGCGGAATGGTTTCTTGAGTGCAGCAGAGGAACTTTGCGCACGTATTTCACATTAAGTTTTTCCTACAGTTACCATTAAATATGAAAAGTGGGTAATTATGGGTAAAATTGCCTGAAATGCATCAAATGTTTTTCTGTGTAATTTTATTATTGATAAAAACCTTAATTTATTGTCAAATTGAATAAATATGTTGTCCTTGGTTATAATATATAATTAATAATTAGCGCGTTGTGCTTCGTTGCACCTCTGCTCACTATAGCAGCCACAGCAGTCACTGTTACCAACTTCATTTTGATTTTGCTGCACTGTTGCTCCATATAACCTACTAAGTATTTTGCGTTGCCATGTTGCAAATCTGGAGTGCAGAAAAATTTTTCCCGCACTAGAGCGGAAAAGTGATTCTTTGCGTTCTGTAATCAGTGCAGCAATGGCCACTTTTCAACGTAACTGTAGGAAAAATTTTTTTCTGCACTCCAGATTTGCAACATGGCAACGCAAAATAGTTGGTGGGTTATATGGAGGATTAGTGCACGAAAACAAAAATTAAGTTGGTAACAATGACTGTGGTATACCTCACTGCATGTTATAATAATATCAAGGACACCGAGTTGGAGGACAGCCACCACCCACACAACACACAGCCGCCCCTTCATTCAAACACTACTACATTATTCTATTTTATTTATTAATAATAAAATTACACAGAAAAACATTTGAGGCATTTCAGGGAATTTTACCCAAATTACCCACTTTTCATATTCAATGGTAACTGTAGGAAAAATTAAATGTCAAATACGTGCGCAAAGTTTCTCTAGTGCACTCAAGAAACCATTCCGCCCTCGCCTACGGTACGGGTGTAAACGTTTCTTTCGGTGCAGCAAACTGTCACTTTGCGCACTAGTTGCACAAATAACTATTTTCAACATTTTTATGTAACTGTATCAATATTTTTATTTTTTCTTTATTGTGTCAATTTTAAGTTATTCCACTTGATACTATTCATTATTGAAGTCTGAGTAAATGAACTTGGCTAAAATTAGAGTTAAAATTGAACTGTAGGTGATTACAAGTTCATTGTAATTTGGCAATGACTCTTTACTTGCTTTTAAAAATTTCACTGTCAAGTGGAAGTACTCAAGTGTACGCCATTTTCTTGGAGGTTGATCAAATTTTGAACTAGGGTTCTTGTAATAATAAATTTATACAGCAACCTCTCATCAAAGTTGAAGAATGATAAAAAAATTAAAGTTAGAAGAAAGGATTAAATAATTTCCTGTGATTTCTTTTGATATCTTCACTCCTGAACCAAATTGATACCGGTGTTAAGATACATCTGAAGATATTCATCTCCTTATCCTTATATCCTATATCCTGCATCCTAGATCCTATATCCTTATACTGCTTGGATGGAAAGGTGCGTACAGACTTAAGCGTCACGAACACACGAATTTCACGTCTCAGCTCATTGTATATTCTTATTACAAAAACCTTATATATATATTATAGACCTTATATATTCTATTACAGGACCTTATATATATATTTTTTCACTTTTTGTGTAGTTGAGAAGTTGATATTGTGGTAATTATTCATATTGAAGGAAAAAGACTAAGAAATTGTCAAAAAACCACTGATTATTAATAATCAGAAAGACCGGTTTCGGTTATTACACCATTGTCAATCTCTGAGAAACCCTGATAATTATATCTGTATTTGTACAGAGAAAGTAGGATATAGATAAAATGAGCATAGTATTTGTACATAAACAGTAACATATGGATATAATGAGCATAGCATCAGCAGATAAAAAGTGCAATGTTCATCTTCGTGGCGCATATGTCTGTTCGCACCTTTACAAAGATATATTTTAATATCATTTAATTCAATTGGAATGAATATATTTTCGTTATATTTCATTCAATTTCATAAGTTGAAAGAGATACATGTGACAAGGACAATACGAAAAGGAATCCTGCGAGTCATTGACTGAAAACTTTGAAAACAACAGTTTGGTAATAAACAGTGTTTACCATGTCTGGAGGACGAATTGGGGACAGACACATTCCTTCAAGATCAATTGGTTCCAGACTTCACGAGGAATTCGTTCAAATTCATGATTTCATGTAGGCCTAGTGTCACAAAGAAGACGATTTGATTTATAATTTACTATTCGATTATGAATTGTTGGATGGATTCTATAACTCTTACATATAGACGATAGTATTAATTTGTTTGTTGCACAGTAATCAACATAAAAAATGTCAACGTAAGAAGATTAATGTGAACATGAACTGAATGAAATAAAAACACACATATATCGTAAAGTTTTACAGTTTCATTTGGTTCAGGACCATGGTTTCGTGACCATTGGTTTCAAGCTGACTGTCAATTCATTTAATCAACTGCAGCAGAATTATAAATTGACAACAGTACTAATAGAATAGAATTAATAGTACAATAGTACTGTATGAAATGTACTAATAGAATAGCTACAGTATACTAGATTGTTTATTCCATGCCAATACTCATAGAGACTGACTAATAATTACAAAACATCTTTTATCATTTTCTATCACCCTTGTATCCTCGGTTGGAAAAGCAACAAACGGATAGGAATAAATGGGCAGGGTAACATAAATAACGGGACCTTACATATTTGTGTAACAGAATTTGTTATGTAAGTGATGTGATTGAATAAAACTTGATCTGATTTGATAATTAGAGATGGGAGAATGTCGAGAAGAAGATTAGGAGAAGAAGGTGAGGACAAGTATAAGAAGGGAAAGTAGTAGATGGAGAAGAAGAAGAAGAAGATGATGATGATGATGATGATGATGATGATGATGATGATGATGATGATGAAGAAGTAGAGAAGACTTTATGGAGAATGTTGAGAAGGATTATGAGAAGATGGAGATAATGACGAAAAATAAGAACTAGTACAATATGATGATGATCAAGAAGAAGAAGACGAAGAAGAAGAAGAAGAAGAAGAAGAAGAAAAATGAAGAAGAAGAAGAAGAAGAAGATGAGAGTCTATGGAGATTGTGAAGGATTACGAGAAGATGAAGATAAGGACGAAGAAGAAGATGAAGATAAGGACGAAGAAGATGAAGAAAGAAGAAGAAAAAAGAATCACTTTTGCATTATTTTGTACTGTCTCGTCTGTCTAGTGAGTGTGTGCTATTCTAGTGACTCAAACGTCTACTCTTGTACAATGTGAGGTGTTTTGACGTTTCCACTCCACTCCTTTTTTCTCTCTCCCTTCTTCACCTCCTTCCTTTCTTCTTCTACTTCTCTTTCTACAACTCCACCTATTCTAGTAGTAGCCTACTACTACTACTTACTACTATTGGCCGCTCCTACAAACGTCATCATCATCATCACCATCATCATCATCGCCATCAGCGGTTACTGCTCCCATTTTATTTTTTGTTCTTTTTCATTTTCTTCCCTCCCAACTCACCCCCTTCCTTACACTCTCTTTCTTTCATCTGTCCAGACAGACACGGCCAATTCTGTCTGTCTGCTAAGTTTCGCTCTGGTTTCTCTATTATTATTTATATGCCCCTTCTACTAAGTCATTTTTAGTTGTCTGATAATTGATTGGCTAGACGAAAAAGTTTGTAACTATTATTTCCTCTGCTATTAACAGGATTACCAAATCGAACATCAAAAATAGTTATTATTAAACTTTTCGCTAGTTTTTCCTCACACTACACCTTATTTTTTGGTTTTCTCAGGTTTTGACCATGTGTTCTCCCTTCAAAAGTATCTCTTTTCTCCTTCTATTATCACTTGATTGGAAGTGCTTTCGAAGTATAAAAAATGAATGTAGCTCTATCGGAGCTGGAAAGTTGATATATTAAGGCGAACAGCCCTTATATACACTTTTTTCATTTAAATTGGATAATCTTTTTCAATATAATTGTTAAGAAATTTTTAAGTGATCTAATAAGCGAATTATGGGCTGTTCAAGTTGCTAACTCCGTTTTCTTTCCAGATCATACATGGTTTCGAATTTTCCATTGGAGTATTTTTTAATACATTCAGTACATCATTGGCTTTGTTCTATTATGCGTTTTTCGCGATTTATGCCAAAATAAACAAGTTATCGAATTTACAAAAAATGTTACTTTTTATTTATGAACGATATGGGGAATAAAATGTTTTAGTTTGGAAAGATACATTTTTTGAATTTTTTAAGAGAAGTCCTGTTAATATAGTCGAAATTGTTATTCTGTTAATATAGTTTATGATCTGGAAAGAAAACGGATTTAGCACTTCGATGACCCATAACTCCCATAACAGCTGTGCTTAGTGAGAGAAGTTGTATGTATTTTTGGGTTCAACATTTTATAAAATAACTTGATTAATTCAACATCAAGTGATAATTAAGTTTCATATTTAAATATAGTTTGGTGTTTTAATTCCTCTAAATTGAAAATGTTTAGCTTATATATATTTTTGGACGAAAATTGAACTTGAACGTTTTACAGTAGAAACATAACCTATTTTTTGGACATTTTATCAATTTATCAAAATTTTGGAATGGAATAGATTTGTGCCAAGACTGTTGTTCCTTCCTAATCATAATCATATGATTTGTGATTCTGTCCACAAATAAATGAATAACCAATACCTACTATTAAGTAATAGTAGGTATGGGAATAACTCGCTTATTAGACACCTTAAAAATTTCAGTTGCCACTTTTTCTCACTCTTATAATGATCTTGACAATTATATTGAAAAATATTATCCAATTTAAATATAAAAAAAGTGTACCGAACCGCCTTTTAAGGCCTTGAAAGTTATGGCGACTTTAAAAAAATCATAATATTCATATTAATTCCAGCCTTTGAGTGCTTAGCTACTTGAAAAATCTGCTAAAAGGAGTTGAAAACTGGATGAAAAGCGGAAAACCCCGATTTTTGTGTAATTTAGAAGTTTGTAAGCCCCGTTCACAGTTCTATGTATGGTCATTGATTGTGTACAGGCATGAAGTATTAACTTGATTGTCCGTATCTTGATCAATCCAGTACCGTATGTAATCAAAAGTTTTTGATAAAAGTTGGTCAAATATAATTTACTAGTAGGCTTATGAGGATTTCAATGAATTTTTATTTTTTATATCTCTTCAGCCTCATTTCTTCATAGCATGTATCGTCATACATGCATACAACAAATTGTACAAATAAAAATATAAATCTCAGTACCCATTTAAATTTTCAAGAAAATGGCAAAGTGTTGAACTGTTGAAACAAGAAAATGTCCGTGTGACAAAATATGAAAACATGTTGTCACAAAATAATTTAAAAGGGTACTGAGATTTATCTTTTTATTTATATTAATAGTAGCCCTAAAGAAAAAAGACAAAAAATTGTACATATTTATCCAAATACGAAGAATCATCAGTCACATTCAATTAAGTTTGATGAGCTTCACAATGAAATAAACATTACAAAATTAATGACCAACCTCAAATCCATTCTCAACCTAATAGCAGGTTGCCGTGTTGAATTCAACTCAGTTTCCTCTCATTATCAGTCCTCAATGTGCATGCATCACGATTCATATAAGTTGACAGCATGTTAAAAATGAAGGCCTACGTGCTAAATCTCCACCTTCTACTGCCAACCTATTCAAATCTTACTGTGCTTGATTCGTAGGCTAGTTTTTGAGAAAACCACTTCAAACTGTCAGCATTAGGTAAATAGAAGGAATTGATGTTGTTCATAAGGAACTCTGACAAGTTGATATGACGATGGCTTTTCCTTCAACCTGTTACAGGGTGCCTAATGCCCTATTAATAGTGTATGCAAATTTCGTCCATAAATAAGTTACCACCTTATAGCTTTCGTGTTGATAATCGTGTGCTATGGTTGATGAGGGGTGGATGAGTAGTGGAGTGGTTTTCAAAAAGGGGGGACGTTTCTAGTACTGTATGCACAGGCCCCCCCCCTTATCCATTAAGGTGTGTAATTGGTATTGACACAGTATTCCCGTACTTCAAATACCTTTTAATAATAGAGGTTTGTGTTGTGGTCATAAACTTATTATTTAATCATTCTAAAATGAATTTCAATCATTCTCTATTCATTGTGCATTTCACATTTCAAGTAGCTATGATTTTACACCTTGGTTGTAATGTTTAGTAACTATTGTATTCCTTAATCTTGTTCCACAATAAATTAAGAGTCTATATTATTATAAAAAGTTCAACTCTATTAGGCTATAAAAACAACTCAATATTCGTCACCAAAGTTAACCTCATATTTCATCTGTCATCAGAAAAACTGTAATACTCTATCAATAGTAAGATTAGTAACATACTAATAGTAACAGTAATAGTAATAGTAACATACAATAGTAAGATTTATAACACGACATTGCATGTCGTATAACAATAATTGAGAATGAACAAAATCCAGTAAAGGTTTGATTCATGAAACTTATTTAAAAATTGTAGCTCTAATAAATATTGTGATAATAAAAAGTATTAATATAGTGAATTGGCAATGTCATAGATTCTCTCCTCAACTGAATTAAATAGTATCAGAAGTCTCAAACTTCTCATTTTTCCCTTCCCTTTCTTATCCACAATTCAACGTAACTTACTTCTCTCATTTTCATCTCTCTCTCACACATACTTCCTCTCATTCTCTATCTTTCTCACACACTCATTCTCACTCTCTCATACCCTCTCTCTGTCTCTGTTACTCACAACCACACACTTATTCACAACAAAGTCACTAATATGCAAATTATCAATTAATTAATGCCAGTGCAACAAGCCTTATTATACAATCTAGGCCAATAATTGTTTCCGACACTGACTGCGAAACAATTTGAATGAAAGCAGCACCTATTTAAAGCGGCAATTGCATTGTATTGCAAATCCCAGTTTTGTTGTGTGCAAATTTGAATTATCTAGGCCTACTCTTACTCCGTGTGTGTTCGTGTGTGTTTGGCAAGTAGCAAGGTCATCAGTAATGGCGGATTTAGTGTAGAGGGGTAAAGGAGGAAAGTCACTTCCTGTGAGTGTGCTATTTGCAGTTTGCAACCGAAATCGAGGAGTCGATTGTTGCAATAATATACGCTGAATGTACGGACGCAAATGGAAACGAATTCGGTTTGGGCTTTGGAGTGACCTTGAGTAAGGCGATGTTGGTTCGGGTAGGTCAGGCACAAATAATATGCTAATTCGGTTGGACTGCTTCTGAGGTCGAGTTGCAGTCGGCAAGAAAACAATTAATTCGCAATTAAAGCAGGTGGTTTGGTATAGATGAGGCTCTGAATAGAGAAAGGGTTGCAAGGGATCATGTATTTGCATACTACACGATCTGTATAGACGTAGACTATAATAATATATTTGGAAGATTTTGTTGAATTTATTGAATTGAGGCTTCGCAAAGTTCTCACCTAGGGATTTTTTGGATTGAGGGTTTGCGAAGAGATTCATATACTGTATTACTCCATTGGATTGAGGGTTTACGAATCATACTTCATGATTTGAGTAGACTATTTGAAATTATATTTATTTATGGAGTGTACAGTATTGAAAAGATTTTAATTCATTGGATTGAGGGTTGTAGAAATTCAATGAATTTTTTCATGAGGTATATCATATTGCAGAGATTTGAATCAATTAAAAAATTCAATGAATTAAGACCAAATTCATTTGTTTATGCAAAGAGATTCGGGCATTCCGGTAGATTATACCGGAAGTAAAGTATTCCAGAGATTTAAATAATTAATTGACTTGAGGGTTCTAGGGGATTCTATCTTTAAGTATGTGCTTAATTCTATTGTACACAAAATTTAGACATTGAATTGCAGGATTACAAAATATTCACGCATTTAATCATAATTTTTAGACTGTACTAACTTCTTTTTTACAATGTTCCTTATCCAACTACAGTCTATGTACTTTTCATCACAGTATAGCCTAAAAATGGATCAATATTGCATAACTAATCCCTGAATTACTAGCATTAATATTGTAATTGATATATTTTCAAAGGAAGTATAGTTGGATACAAATTTAAATTACCATCAATATGTAGACTAGAACCTGCCACAACCACTCATTATAATAAACTAGTTTCGCTTGTTACACCTTTATCAATCATTACCTTCGGGTTAGGCAGAACCCTCAATTGTTTGAATTGCGAATAAAAATTTTGATTTGATTTGATTTTTATCAGCCTGATCTGATATACAATATAGATAACTATCACACAATATAACCTTCAATACTAGGCTAAACAGAAAATTCAAACCGGATAATATCGCATAACGATATCTACATCCACGAGTTATATGATAAAATCGTAATTACGTTGTTCATTCACGTAACGTTGCCACGATAACATACCTCGCTGCAGCTCTGTAAAGATAGAATTATAGTATTATTACAATCCGCATCGTGGCATTGACATTGAACCTTACCAGGCAAACCAACAAAGTCGGATTCACTACAATCTGTCAGTTTTCCTCACGATAACATACCTCGCTGCAGCTCTGTAAAGATAGAATTACAGTATTATTACAATCCGCATCGTGGCATTGACATTGAACCTTACCAGGCAAACCAACAAAGTCGGATTCACTACAATCTGTCAGTTTCCTCTGTAACACCAATCCTCAATAACATTTATCTTTCCCATTTAAACAATGCTGACATCTTGAAATCTTAGTATACGTTTATTGGTTCAACATCGCAATACTACTACATGTCTCTAATTCTGAATACTACCTCAATTACTACCAGTTTTCTAACAAGAAACAACTTGGAATTTATCAGATGCACACAAATTGCCCATAATTTCCGAATTATCTTTCGTAGAATGCGTGATCAGAGTCCATTGACTATGTTCAACGCTTGTTTTATCAATGGGAACCGTTCATTTCGAAAATTACATACTGAAGACTGCAGGTATCATTTGATTGATGGATTATAGTTGATTTGAGGAGATTGTAGTGAATTTAGATTCGTTAGTTGGGTTGTAATAGATACAGTAACTATATAACCAGGTTATATAACTATGGTTATATAGTTACTGTAGTGATAGAGTATGGCTATGATGAGTTCCAATCCAAACTGTCAGGATTCCTTATGAATAACATCAATGCATTCTATTCAAATATTGCTGACTATTAAAAATAGCAATGAGAACATGATTTTCTTGACAAAACTTTCTAGATTCACAAAAAAAGCGGGATTTTTTTTAATTATTTCAATCAGATTTCTGAAATTGACTGACAGTTAAGTGAAATATCACTATTTTTACTTCTCCACTAGTCCACTACATTCTCTTGTGGGTTAAGTTGAAGAGAAGATCAACTTCACCCACATCGGTTTTAATGTTTTAGAGTGCAAGTAAAATGGCATTTATATAAAATCAAATGCCAACTTGAAATTAATTCCTATAATTTATGACTGAGAATTATTTTTATATTGATTCTATTTATGATTATTTTCACTATGTCAAGATTATAACTCTCTTCAATGTGAGATTTACTTCAAACTGTCAGCATATTTTGTAATTGACAATGATGCTTCCCATTCAACGAATTCTTACAATAATTTGAGTTTAATCTCACTTGAAACTATAATACACTAGCCGTCAGGCTCGCTTCGCTCGCCATATCCGTCTAGCCAGGGGGCTCCGCCCCCTGGACCCCAACCTGGATCGTCCAAGAATAAGATCAGCAGGCTCGCTTCGCTCGCCTGCATTTTTCATTTGAGCTTTTTTATCATATGTTAGGACAATCCAGTCAGGGGTCCAGACTAAACGTCTGGCTAAACGGATATGGCGAGCGAAGCGAGCCTGACGGCTAGTAATATAATAATCCCAGGATTGAAGTAGCAGTGCCCAATCAATTTTCCCGCGATAAATGCATTTAAATCTTCAACTTGATGCCAACCTAACAAAGTCAACTCAACTTAATGCCAATCCGACAAAATTATTAATTTATTTGCCAGTTAACAACTGTTTCGAAGAGGTACTCTATCTAGATTTTAGTTCTATAGTAACATGATATGGAAATTTCAATTATAATTAAGAGATTGGGGAAAGAAGAATATATACATGCTAAAAGACGAACTTTAAATCCTTAAATACAACCCTTAGAGTTAGAATATTGCCAAAAGATTTCTTAGTGCGCCTCTAAAGGGCCAACTGAACATACCTACCAAATTTGAACGTTTTTGGTCCGGTAGATTTTTAGTTATGCGAGTGAGTGAGTGAGTGAGTGAGTGAGTGAGTCAGTCAGTCAATCAGTCAGTGAGTGAGTGCCATTTCGCTTTTATATTTATAGATTTCATTGATTTGTTATAAAAAAGTGTTAGATTTTTCAGCTTTTTCTAATAATTTGCATTCAATTTTGTTCTCAGGTTGGTGAAGTGATTCATCTTGGACCGGAATAATTGGCAGGAGAAGTCCAGAGTCGTAAGTTTCATTTTTCCACTTTTTTATCATTTTTTGACTAATTCATTCCGGGTTTGAATTTTTACTATCTCAGATTTATACTATTTGTAACCATTTTCAATAATTTGCCATATTTATGTGTGATCAGTCCATACTATCTTTACATTTGAACAAAAACAAATGAAATTTTCAAAAATTATGTATTATTCTCTCACTATTTTCGAATATATGTTACAACATACAGATATTATTGCCAAATACAAGAAATATTCTTACAAAACAAAAAATAATCATTAAATTACAATAGTTTCTGGCGTATCTGGAAAAAGATTTCTAAAAATAAGAAATACATTTTCTATGCCCCGTTTCACCAACCTTGGTCAAGGAATTTGAACATGGTTAGAGTCTATCAGCTGGTCAAATCAGAAATATTATTATTATACGAAATATAATTCGTTCCATCAACACCAGTTAAACTTAACCACGGTAATAATAATAATAATATCGTGTGACCTGGCTGGCTCAGATCTGGTGTCAGAGTTTTCAGGTCGCAACTGATCAGGGCCTCTGACATGACCTAACAACTGCTTTTTAGGCAGCCGGGACCGACGGCTTAACGTGTCCATCCGAAACACGGGAGTGGCCCGAGATAAATATCTTGCCCGGGCCGGGAATTGAACCTGGGCCTCTGAATCATAAAGCCAGCATCTGATCCACTCGACTACGGCCACTCCGTTAACCAATGGTTAAGTTTGACTGCCGCCGAACGGGCGATCAAATTAATCTAATAACAGCAGTACAAATGATACAATTATGTTGATGGATGATAATCAATTAATGTTGAATTTTATCAATAATCAAGTAAGTTAGTACTTGATAAACAAAGTATAGATGGACAGAAAAATAATATAAAAATTGTCGAGTTTTAATAATTATTAATAAGAACATATTTTTATTTTTTCTTATAATATAATAAAATCACTTCACTAGCATGAGCTACTTTTAAAAATGATGAACATGAATGTTCTTATATTGTGTCTTTAATAAGATATCATAATATTTATTTATCTTGAGTTCCATGAATGAAATTTGCCTATTCAAAATCAATTTCAATTTGTAAAATTGTAAACTGATTGTAAAGTAATAATCAAATACCAATTTTAAATTGATTTCTTTTATTCATGGTTGTGAAGTATTTCCAGATTGATTCTATTTTTAATCAATTTCACTATGTCAACATTGAAACTCTATTCTAATTTAATTAAGACCCATTTTTCTACACGTTCTCCAACGCTTTCAAATTCCCCTGAAAAAAAAAAAATGAAATACAGCAACAGGAAATTCGAAAAAAGTGTACGAAAAAAGGATCAAAAAGCGAAAACCACGTTGTAAAGAACGCCTTGGCAATCAATTATATTGTACGAGCCACACAAGCGAGAAAAACCTCAGAATTTCCCTTCAGCTCGTGGAGTTGGAGTTGTTCTTCGAAAAAAGCTCATTGTTCACCGTTTATGAAGTGTTTTTTGCTGAAAGATAAAACGCTATATACATGCTGATATGTTTACATGTGCGATAAATATTATGTTTGTATATTCATTGGAGAATTTTTAAATATGAGACCAACACTCATACTCGCTGTAAATATATTTTTATATCTTGATATGTATATAATGAATTTCATATCCAATATATCTATACACGCTGACATGTGTAACCTACATATTCATGATGAATAGATGTATGTATATTTATTGGTGCATTTTTGAATGTGAGAAAAGCACTCACTTCACACGTAACGCCACGAGGCACAATACACACATGCAACAATATATGTATGATTCGGAAAAAGTAAGGAAGGTTAGGTTGTGTGTGTCATGGGGGAGTCTGTGAGAGGGAGAAAGTGTGGGTAAGAGACACATAGATCAGATGGGAAGTGAGTGAGGGAGGCTGAGAAAGAGTACATAAGAGGAAGAGCAGAGAGAGAGAGTGTGTGAGTGAGGGTGACATTACAGGGTGAGAGTTGAATTTTATTGTAGAAATTACACAAATTAACATCATTGATTTACTTGGGATCATATCCAACTCTATACAGTTAATCAAAATAAGGCTTTCAATATTTATGCATGAAGAAATAATAGAATTGAGAATCATATAACACATGCGCATTGGGAGATATTATTCCATATATTATTTGAAGGAAAATATATAAATAAATAATTATATGAGTACGAATTATAAGTTTGAGTTTTAGAGAGTACAGTTTATAGTATAAGTATTTATAAATAGTATGAGTCGTGTGATTCACTACTGACAATATGGTTTACAATGACAATTCTAAATTTCCATAAATGCAGCATTGACTATTAATATACGGTAATACGGAAATGAATTGTTTTGGAAATGAAGCAACAATGAGAAAGTAAAATTAATCTCCAGCTTATACACCAGAGAGAATAGAGATAAATAAATAAATTTTCCGAATCATTCATCAACAGTCGAGAATTGATTGTAGAAAGGATAGTTTTCATGATTGGGGTTGAGGTTAAGATGAGATTGAATAGTGCAAAATACAAATCGAGTGGTAAAATTAGAAAGAAATAGGGAAAATGAGAAAGAGGGGAATATAATAAGAAAGATTTCAAGGAAGGGAAGTAGGAAGAATTGATAAAGTGGGGATTAGAAATGGAAATCTACTCTCAGAAACAGTCCTACAACTAATTGCAAAAGGGATAGTTTTTGTATTTTGTTATTCCAATCATTATGATTTCATAAAGGGGAATTTATAGATTTTATAAAGGGGATTTTATAACACAAATAAAGGGGAAAACGTGTGAGAGAGAAAAAGTGGGTGGATGTAAAAACAGGAACAGTTGATAGATTGGGAGAAAGCAATAAAGTCCGTTTGAGTTGCGTGGAGCTAGCGGCGTATGTATGTGATCCACAAGGGGCATCTTTACAACACGTGTGGAGCAAAACTGTTGAGTAGGTGTTTTGGGGGTGGGGGTGGAATTGCACCCTTTGCACCCTCCCCCTCACCTACAAATGACCTTGACCTCGACACGTGCGCCTCGTGGATCGTATTGCGCATGCGCACATTGATTTTTCTCGCCTGGGGAGCAACCATTCATCCGTGCCAAGTCAAACCAACCCTTATCAACCCACCACCTACTTTCACCCTTTCCTCTTTGTCTACTGCTCTCTCTTTTCTGTCTTATTCTTTGGCTTTTCCAACTTCGCCGCCTCCTTCTCTACCCTTCACCTTTATTCTTCTTCTCACCTGTAATTCTTCTTCATGTTGTCTCGGCCACTATCATTCTCCAACCCTTATCAACCCACCACCAACTCACACCATTTTCTTCTTTGTTTTCTGCTCTCATTTTCCTCTTTTATTCCAAGACTTTTTACTTCAACACCTCTTTCTTCCCCATTTCTTCTCTTACCCTTTATTATTTTTCTCACCTGTATTTATTTCTTCTCCATGTTGTCTCAGCAAGTATCATCTTCGAACCCTTATCAACCCCCCACTCATTCTTCTTCTTCTGCTCTCTCTCTTCCCTCTCTTATTGTTTTTCTCACCTGTAATTCTTCCTCATCTGTAATTATCCTTCACCCACATTCTCAATTATCATTGTCACTGTCGTTATTGCTAAAGTTGTATGCTACTATATTTTCCTTATCAACCAACCACCTTCTTTTATCCTTTATTCTTCTTCATGTCCCATCACATCCCTTTTCTCTCCTCCTCCCTCTGTTTATTTGTCTCTTGTTCCTTCTTCCTTGTACTCCCTTCTATTCCTGTCTTTACCTACATTCTCCTTCTTAATCATGGCCTGTAATCATACAGTGGTCCTTCACACATTTTCCTCTTCCTACATTCCTGCATACTGTTTTGTTCTCCATCTCAACTCCAATCTACAATAATTATCCTCCACTTTCCACTTTTTCTTCCTCAACTTTCAGCCTTCATCTACAACTTTTTTCTTGTGGCATCCTTCGTTTATCCGTGTTCCAATTCTGACCAGTAACCTGCTAGGGTTATCAATTTCTTATGGTAGGGCTACCAATTCTCTTTTACTTGAATAAAATAGATATTACATTTTTGTTTAATTAATATACTGCTGAGGTATTTTTCTATTCCCCGAAATTTCCTCTAATTTTCGTCTTTTCTTAATCACCTCTTCCTCCAGCTAAATCTCTTATTTCTTCTCAATCTATTTTCATATTTTCCTTTCTTAATCCTCCTTTTTCCTTTCTCTCTTCTGAACAATCCACCTGGTTTTTCATGCCTTCTTCTCCATATTTTTCCTCACTCCTCTTCCCGCTGAATCTTCTTCGTTCCTTTATCTACCCTTCATCCCTTTATTCCACGCTTTTTCTACCTTTTAATCCTTCAGCTTATAGACTTTCTTTGTCTCCCTAATCCTCTCACATTCTCTTATTCTTCACCTCTATTGTATATCAAATAGATTATCCAGCATCAGTTATGTATAAATCAGCATCGAAAACATATCATTTCATTCTGTCATCCTATTTTCTCCAAAATCAGAATGGAATTTATAGGATCTCTCCAACTTCGTTCTCTGCAAGGGCGTATTCAGCTGAAATTATTCGCGAAACTCAGTCCCAAAAACATCACACATCAACACACCACATACTTTCGTCCTTGTTTAGAAAACAGTTACGCCTTTCAAAGGTCAAATCAAACATAAATAAATTCCCAACACACCAAACTCACATCATCTATACAACGCAACTTTGTTCTAGCATGTCTTATATATATAACACGTGTTTCATATGTGTAGAATATGTGTTCTGAATTTGCTTTAGTCAGATAAACTTCGAACTGTCAGCATTCCTTATAGATTACAAGAATGCTTCCCATTCAAACAATGCTGACAGTTTAAAGTGGATTTCACTACATTTATCTCACAACTCACAACCCAACCTAGCCTAGACCTATGAATTATTCATATTTTCACGCTATTAGTCTCTACACTACAACTGCGTTAAGATTTCAGCAAATTCGCCTCCTGAGCACATAAATTTATTTTAGGCTCCATTATCAAGCTAGCATTCTCAAAATTACGTAACGATTTTGTCCATTGTATGCAAATTTCGATACAACACACAACATACATCCGCCCAATTAATTTTCTGCAAATATGTCTGAGTGTGTGTGTTAAGGATCTCACATGATTTTGTTCAACAGGTTGAATCCTTTGTTTTGTCAGTTTATTCTGGGTGTTATTAGATTATAATTAAGCTGGTTCACTCTTGAATAAATCAATTATTTGTCAAGGAATCTGCAAACAAGTTGTGTATTTATTTGTTTGATGGTACTGAGGTAGTGATGAGTGGGCTTGAAATATTGTGAATGTATTATGAAGGAACTTGAGTGGGCTGATAACGTTAAAAATTCTTGAATTGTTTCATTCCCAATTATTATTATTCACTCTTGAATCAAACTTCACTATTCAAATGAAACCCAATAGAATAATAAATACAGGAATTCAACTGTAAGGAAAATAAGAATGCTTTTAATCAAGAAGAACAGCAGGAATAAACAGTTGAATTTCTAGAGAGGAATAAATTGTAACGAGGAATTAAAAATATGAATTATATTTTGGAGTTTTTGAATATCAATAATTGTATCAAAGTATTATTATACTGTATTGTATGAATTTTTCTCTTCACTTATCTTATAGAAAACTATCTCATCACATTCTACAGATGGAAATAAATTGGAAGTTGCATTTGCTCAAATGCTAATTAATGAATAATTATTATCAAACAAAAATCCCAATTAAATGCTGTAAATCACCACGAAGACTTCTGCTACTGCAAATATTGACAACAGTTTATAACAACAATTTTACAGCTTTTTCAGAATTTCCATCTAGCTGTTTACCCTGTTGTCAATATTTATTGCAGTAGTAGAAGTCTTGGGAGTGATTTACAGCATTCAATTGGGATTTTCGTTTAATATATTATTCATCTCAATCTCTTCATTTTGTTCTATCTTCATCCCATTCTTTTGTGTTTTTCAATAAAATTTAACCATGATTTTTTGTATGTTTTGCAGGATGTTAGCAGAATGCTAGCCAGCGGGCTAGCAGTGGAGGGTGGCGGGGGAGCCCACGGGGGCCATGCCCTTCACTTTGCGCCCCACTTACATCCCCACCACGCCTTCAGTGCGCCCCCTGTGCCCGAATTCCTGCGCCCCCTGCCAAAACCGGCGCCCCTGGTACCCCAGGCGTTCCACAAGAGGGCAGCCGCCTCAAAATTTGATTCCCCTGTCAACTTGGCTTCAAAAGAAGTGATCAATGAAGACGATTATGCAACTATGTTTAGTTCAAGATTCTTTCCACCACCACCCCCTCATCATTTATCCCACTATTCCAGTCTCCAGGGTCCCTATGGTACCCTGTACCCTGGACATTACACCCCCATGCTACCCAGGGACCGTCCTGGACTTCCCCCTCCAACTTCCACCCCTCTCAGCCCCCTAGAAGCCTTCCCCCACTCCTCTACCCCTGACAGTCCCGCGTCTACTTTCAGTCCTCCACACAAAGTGCTTTCCTCCTTATCTTCCTCTTCATCCACACTCTCTTCCTCCTCCTTATCCTCTCTCACTACCACTCCGTTGTTATCCTCCTCAACATTATCCTCGTCATCAGTGAAAGAGCGCAAGTTCAAAGTGCCCTCAGGCAAGGAGGGGTCCCTCAAGCATCGTATCCTGACACCTACTACTAGTGCAATAGGGAAGCATTTGAAGAGGAAGCATGCCGCCAGTACGGGAGCTGAGGTACCTGCTTCTTTCAGTCGAGGTAATTCTTTCATATAATTTTCACTGTTAAAATATTAACAGTGGTTTGAATTGAAGAAAAGCTACAATAACATAACTTTAAGGCTGTGCAAAGGCTGAAAATAAACTTTCTACTCGTGATATTTTTCAATGTTTTTCGATTTGTATATCATTAGGCTATTAAAATGAAAAAAATTTTTTTGGGAAAACATTTTTTTCCGATCATTACTTTTTGAGATATGAGCGCCTAAAGTTTAAATTTTTGGGACAGAACATTTCAAATTCGGTAAGAGATAAATCCATGATATTTAGAGGATAGATTTTTCACGGTATTGTTGATCTAGTAAAACGAAAATTTTCCAAAAATATCCATTTTTAAGATAGTTATTCAATTTATTAAAAATAACTTTTTCCTACAGTTACGTTGAAAAGTGGCCATTGCTGCACTGATTACAGAACGCAAAGAACCACTTTTCCGCTCTAGTGCGGGAAAAATTTTTCTGCACTCCAGATTTGCAACATGGCAACGCAAAATACTTAGTAGGTTATATGGAGCAACAGTGCAGCAAAATCAAAATGAAGTTGGTAACAGTGACTGGGCTGCGATAGTGAGCAGATGTGCAACGAAGCACAACGCGCTAATTATTACTATTATATATTATATCGAGGACAGCAACAGCACAGTGCCACCACAGCACACACCACACAGCCGCCTCGCCATTCAAACACTACTAAGTTATTTGATGGATTTCAGGCAATTTTACTCATAATTACCCACTTTTCATATTCAATGGTAACTGTAGGAAAAACTTAATGTGAAATACGTGCGCAAAGTTCCTCTGCTGCACTCAAGAAACCATTAAACGTTTCTTTCGGTGCAGCAAACTGTCACTTTGCGCACTAGTTGCACAAATAACTATTTGTTGATATTTTCAGAAAGTTTTTGTTTTACTAGATCAACAATACCATGAAGAATCCTCTAATCTCATGGATTTATCTCTTACCGAATTTGAAATTTTCTGTCCCAAAAATTCAAACTTCAGGCGCTCATATCTCAAAAAGTAATGATCGGAAAAAAATGTTTCCCTGAAAAAACTTTTTCATTTTGATAGCTTAATGATATACAAATCGAGAAACTTTAAAAAAAATATCACGAGTAGAAAGTTTATTTTTAGCCTTTGCACACTTTTAAGGATAATAGATACATCAGTTTACAGTTACTTTTTTTGTAATTTACCATCTACATAATTATTATGTGAAAATTTGTACAGTAGGTTTTTATGCCAACCATGTAATATGGTCAACCATGCAAAAGAATGATCATTAGATTTGTTGTTTGTTTCTGATAATTCTCTTGATGTGAATGTGTCCTCTGTTAAAGGCTACTTTAGTTGTAAACTGTAAACTGTAATCTGTATACTTGATGTTTTTTTCTCATTTGTATAGTTTAATTTGTATACACTTGTATTTGTATCGGGTTGATAGAATTGGCAAACTTGGAACTGGCTGACTCCATGTTAAACTGCCGTATGAATCAAAACTGCTCTGATCGGTGTAGTATTGATTCATATGGCAGTTTAACATGGAGTCAGCGAGTTCCGAGTTAGCCATTTTATCAACCCCTGATATCTTCTATGCATATTATTCAGATTGAGAATAAGAATTCAATCAAATTCAATTCTCAACGCAGCAGCATCATAAGAGCCCTGGAATGTATGATAGATATATATAGTTACAGTGCTAATCATTTATCTAGTAATATTCTTGAGAACATAGTCCTCTTATAGTATTCAATTAAAATACTGTATTGATGAATTTTCTTATATAAATTCCACTGTAAATCAACTTTTATTGAAAAGGTTAATTTATCCATTATACTGTTCCCCATCACCCATCACACAATCATATGAATATCATAATCAAAACTACATAAGAAGTCAGGATTAATGATAAATGAATTTGAAATTTCATCTGTACAGAACATAAATGATACTTCATGGCAATGAAGACGTCCTTGAATTACAGGAATACTATTGCATTCTGCTATACTAATTACTAAATATTATTGTGGAATTCAAATCAAATCATTTATTCACAAAGAACAATATATATCTGCTGAAATTACCAAGAAATTACAGTATCCTTTCTCAAGTGGGGTTATGACTTGCTAATATAAACTATATAATGTCAAATTATTACTAAAGCAAAATAGAATTGACGTTATGGAGCCATGAAGAAAATCTTCTTGAAGGAGGCTTTGGTCTCCGTTAAACTCAATATTCGAGAAAATTACATAGTATGGTCAAACTAATTGACCGAGCGAAGTGTGGTCTAAGATTCAAGTCGATGGTTTTGCAATTCTCTTTATGTTTATATGTTTATAATTATGTTCAGCATTTACAGCGAAACGCGACAATAGATTTTCATGAAATTTGACAGGTATATTCCTTTTTGAATTTCGCGTCGACGTATACATAAGGCTTTTTGAAATTTTGCATTTTAAGGATAATACAAAAGGAAAAAGAGTCTCCTTCTAACGCCAATATTACCGTAAAAATAAGACTATAGAATGATTTATCATTAATCAGCTGTCGAGTGGATTATTAATTGCATGCGTCATTGCATGCAATTGATATCTCAATGTAACTTTGTAAAAAATCAGGTGTTGTGTGGACTATCAATTGCATGCCTCATCGCATGCAATTTGTATGCACTATCAAATGAACTATTGATTCCATGCAATAACGCATGTAATTGAAACTAAAATAAGATAATATTGTCTCGCGACCTTCTCTGCTTTCAACTCGGGCTGACCTGTTGCCAGTATGTCTTGTAGAAGATTAGCTTTTGATGTTAGCATTTCTGATAAACCAACCTCAACAGCCATTATCGTTTTCACACCGATATCTTGCCGACACTACATTCAGACAGGATTTACTCTGATGGACATATAAGAGGAGGCTGTGGTTTATAACTGCGCGATGTCTACTGTTCACAGAACTACTAGTAGTATATAAAAATAGTATTTTGTGCAATTAAGGGTCTCCTCACACTGAGCTACGCTACGCTAAAAAACGTCCTAAAAAACGTCAATCAATACTAAATCCAAGCTATGAATCTGTCCCGTCCACATTCGTATCTTCGATTTAACATTGGGAGATTGGACATATTCAAGCGTAGCGTAGTGTAACTAAGTGTGAAGAGACCCTTCATTGTCTATATTGGAATTGAAATACTGTACTTCATAATATTCATAAATTCTTTGTTGTACTGGAAGTATGATTGTAACAAACTGACAACATTCATTTCTTTGTTGAATTGAAGTTTTTTACAAAAAAATCAACATAATTATCCTTATACTTTTTTGAATGAGGATTGATATGGATTTTGTCAATGAGTTTTGTTGATGAATTCCTTCTTGTTGAAGTAAAATTTTTACAAAAAAATGAATGTAATTATTGCAGATATTGCAGATATCCTTATACTTTTTTGAATGAGGATAGATATGGATTTTGTCAATGAGTTTTGTTAATGAATTCCATTTTGTTGAAGTAAAATTTTTACAAAAAAATTAATATATCCTTATACTTTTTTGAATGAGGATGGATATTGATTTTGTCAATAATTTTTGTTGATGAATTCCATCAAATCATAATTTTGTTTTGTACAGGTTCGTTAATCCAACTGGCGAACGGCGAACTGCGACGCGTGGAAGACATGCGAACCGAGGACTTTGTGTCGTCGGCCGAGAGGAGCCCCGCCCTCCGCTTGGACCCCAGCACTGTCATCCGGATAGACCCCGCCAAGGAGGCCAACCTCATCACGCTCAGCTATGGCGAACATAGGACACAGGTAAATCCTTTGTTCCATTATTGAAATCAACAGTTCAATGTAATCAGTCATTCAAAAAAGCATCCATCATTCCATTTTCACTCAAAAATCGCATTTTTCTCTCCATCAAATTCACTGCTATAACGTTATTAATATCAGAGGTTAAAAGTATGTTTCTCTATAATAGTATCAATGGAAAATTGAAGCTTTCTTGTTTCCATTTATTTAATTTACACACTCACAAAATCAAATGAATGATTGAGAGAAAATCAACAGGATAAACCAAAAACTTAGTAGAATTGATGGTGGTGTTGTGAAATCTCTCCATAATAAGAAAACAAGGATATTGTCAAATTTCACTAAAAATTTTTCACTAATATTTTTAGTAAAATTTGACAATATCCTTGTTTTCTTATTAAACCAAAAACTGTTTGTCCCCTTAATTTGTATAATGAAATAGTAGACTATAAATCAGGCTATGTAAACACTTCTTATGATCATCACAAGAATTCACAGACGAAATTATATCATACTGAGCATTTTGTATCCAGGTTAATCAGAAAGGTTAAAAGATTAATTATCACACTTGTAAATGCATTAATAAATTGAGAAATATTAAAATACCGTACTTGTTAGGTTTAAAGCCACAAAAACTATTTTTATCCAAATGTAACCAAAACTATTTTTCCAAAACCTATTCATCCAAATGTCTTGATCTCTGTTCAGCACGATGACATTTGAATGTTTCTATCCTTGCCAGCTGATTAAAGGCATCGATCGAGACCGAAATCTACACCGCGACCCACTCATCCTTCTTTTTATCTTCTTTTTATTTGCAATTTATAGAATAAAGATGGAGCTTGCCTCAAGCGGTCTCCCTGCCAACGGCAATACTGAGCAGACGTCATTTATCAAATCAAGTACTGTAATAAGACATGTTCATCTACTACAGGATTATCGAAGATAATGATGCTATAATAAAATCTCATATAACGTTATGGGAATCGTTATCAAAATAAAGCAAACAGAACAAAACAGAAATTCGTTGCGACGCAATACAGTAATCGCAGTTCTATTCTTGAATGTGGCATCTTTCCGGGGGCAGGATGAGGCAGGGGTTGGTTTACTGGTGACTGCGGAGGCGGCATTAGAGTGAAATTATTTCAGAGTGGAACTAGTGAATGAACAGGGGGTGGCAAAAGGTGTCTGAATGGGGGCGGCGATCCATTCAGTGTGTGGCGGATCAATGATCCCCAGTGGCGGGTCGGGGGGCTTAGGGGTGCCGCCCCCAGTTTTGGAGTTGTGGGGGCGGTTGGCTCCCGGGCAAACCCCCAACCATCCCCGACAGCTGCTGTGCTAGCTGAATCGTACTACCAACTTAATCCGGGGTTTCCGTTCTACTGCTTCTTGGATCTTTTTCTATGAAAGCCTACTTCTATCTCTTGTTATGTAATTATTGTTTGCTATTTATCTTCTTATTCCTGTAGTTTTTTTCTTATTCTCACCCTCCTATTCCTATCCTTGTACTCTACTTTGTTTCACTTCTTGTTCTTGTTTTCTCATAAATCTTACTAGTCCATTCCTCTCCTCCCATTTTCTTCTTATTGTTCATGCACTGCTACTTCCATTTTTGATCCCTCCTCTCCCTTTCCCTTCTTTCTGTTCTCTTTTTGGTCCCACCCTCCTATTCCTATCTTTGTACTCTACTTTGTTTCACTTCTTGTTCTTGTTTTCTCATAACTCTTATCCGTCCATTCCTCTCCTCCCATTTTCTTCTTATTGTTCATGCTCTGCTACTTCCATTTTTGATCTCTGCTCTCCCTTTCCCTTCTTTCTGTTCTCTTTTTGGTCCCTATTCTTAT
Organism: Nilaparvata lugens; assembly: GCF_014356525.2. Classification (NCBI taxonomy): domain Eukaryota; kingdom Metazoa; phylum Arthropoda; class Insecta; order Hemiptera; family Delphacidae; genus Nilaparvata; species Nilaparvata lugens. The sequence continues at coordinate 63,568,772 of NC_052508.1, read as the reverse complement.
TCCTGTCCCTCTTCTTCCTCTTCTCACTCATGTTCTTTTTCTGCCTCTTCCATTACTCTATCTGCTTTCTTCATCTTGATCTTGTTGTGTCTCTTTTCAATGGACTTGTACTTCTCCTTCTTTATTAATTTATTCTCTCTATTTCCCATTTCGTTTTTGATTCCTTCGCTTCTTCTTCTCCTTTCACCACGTCTTGAAATGATTCCATGCTTTTTCGACTTGCTCTCTCTCTTTTTCATTTTTATTTATTAATTCGTAGTTCTTTTTATTTTGTATTTGGTAATTCAAATTCCATTTTCTGTTCTTCAATTTTTCCTCCTTCTAAATGTTTAAAATAATTTTTTAACCCTCGAAAACTCTTCACTCTTTTTCTGCCCTTGATATTTCAAAATAGTTTTCTCTAACATTTAACGGTTGAAACCAACATGCTGAGTTTCTATTCTATTCAATCTATCCAGCCTCTCTCGAATCAGACTCTCCCTGTAAATACAGCACTGAATCATGCCTCATCAAGCAGTGAATTCCCTCCATAAAATAAGGATTTAATCTGAAGGATCTTAATACAGTGTATATTCATTGATAGGTTCTTATTTATTAGATATTATATAAGTTACTCTGAAATTTCAGAATCTGTCAATAATGCGTTCAGGTATTGGTCACTAAACTGAGTGCATCATTGGAAGCAGAAATTTATTTCACTGATTGATAATGAAAATTCTATCTGAAGAATCACGGCTTTAACAATCAACAGTGTACAAACTGCCTTCAGAATCTGGTTTCCCTCGGAGTAGAGAAATCAATCAATCAATCAATCAACAGAGCAGAATAGATTATTCTAACTGGAGTAGGTTCAATTCAAAGGAGAGAAGGTTTTCGTGAAAGCACAAAAATTTCTGAATTTGGAGATAATTTATGCGCCTAGCGGTCACAGGTAGTTGGTCTAATCAAATAAATGGATGTTTGTGAAGTCAAGCTGTGAGAGTAGTGAGAGTAATTAGGTGTATGAGTCATTTTGCTCGTGCATGCATGCACCTACATGCATACACATCCATTACATGCAACTTGCAAACAATATTCATGGCTGAATGGCGTGTTACAACTTCAGATAGAGAAATTAACTAGTAGAAAGAGATAGAAAAAGAGGGAGGGAGAAAGAAGTATCGGCAGACAGGAAGAGAGAAGGAGGCGAAAGAGATGGAGACATAGAGAGAGAGAGAGAGAGTGAGGGAGAGAAGAGAGATGAAATGGAGAATTGAGAGGAAAAATGGTTGTCGAGTTGTCGAGAAACAGGAAGATGAAGATGAAAACAATGAGACGAAGGACAAGGAGGAGTTGGAGGTGACGAAGAAAGAGGAGGACATGAAACAGAAATAGGAGCAGAAGACTGAGTAAGACGGGAAAGAAGAAGATATGGAGGAGAATGGGGAGAAGAACAGATTAGAAAAAGAAGATCAAAAAGGGTGTGAGGAAAGCTAAGGAGATTGAAAAAAAAAGATGTAGACAACAAGTAATTCTAATGAGAAAGAACGAGAGGAAGGAGATGAAAAGGAGAAGTAGAAAAAGAGATCAACGAAAATGGAAATTCAGTGCAACATGCTTAATGTTGGTGGAAAATGGGAAGTGATATGATGAAAGATGGTGGAGAGTTTTAGATAGATTGCGAAAACAGCTAGGAGAATGAGAACTTGATTAGTTGTGATAAGGCTGGTGGAAGAGAGAGATATATTAGATAAAAGAAACAAGAGAAATAAAGTGACAACAAAAGTTTTTAGGAGAGGAGGTATAGTGAACGAGAAAGCGAGAGAGAAATAGTTTCCGTGCAAATATGTAATAATTACTCTACTTTGAAGCAAACAGTAGCTCGAGCTTTGAAAATGAATTATGACTGCTCTTTAATGAACATTATTTATCAGTCATGTCATTCGATAAATTATAATAACGGAAAATTGCAAGTGAACTGAAGATAACGGTGAACATAGTTTTTCCAAGGTCGCACAGCTTTTCCAATACAGTTTTCCCATTTTCCTCGCAGTGAAAATCTGCTTGAAAGTGTTTTCCTAGCGTTTAAACATTCAAGCACGAAGATACTTGGAAGAGAGTTGAGATGAAATGAATTTCTCACTTATTTTTCCAGGTTGCACGAACTCATCATTGTTTCATTGTTCTAAAATCTACTCAATGAACAATGAATAAATTAATAATCCATATTTTGTAGTTGAAACCTGAGTTATTGCAAAGAAGTATGAGTCAAGCTACAACAATTTTTGAGCACAATCCTTTCAAATTTTCAAATAAATAATTAAAATTATTTCAAAAATAATAAATTTTCAAATCAAGCTATATGAACCTTATCAAAAATTATTTTTTCATTCCATTTTAGAGGTCCCTGAAAAACATTAAAAATAAATCACACAACAAATATCACAGAAGTAGTAAAAGAAACAGGGCAAGGAATAGACCAATAACGCCCTGATCAATATACTATTTCAATGTATTTAGTATTTTGTCTATCTAAAGACTTCCTAATATTTAGATGATTTAGATTATACTAAAAATATGCTGTGAAAAATTAGCAACAATACATTGATATTAGAGTTTTTTTTCATTTCGCGTTAGTAGTATAACTATAGTACTATAACTATATAGTACTTTTCCAATTCTCAATAGTTATTAAACAAATATATTGTTCTTGAGAAGGTGTGCTTCTGATAGTATACCTTTGAAGTTGAAGATATCAGTATATATCTGTGAATACAGTGTGTGGGATGTGTAATGACTTGACAACATATATAAAATAAAGTGCTCTTATAATAACATTGCTTTGTGCTTATTTATAAATTACTACATGGCTATGAACATTTACTTTTTAAATGTTTTTACCTTAATCGTATTTGTATATGAATAAATAAATATAAATACAGTGTAGAATAAAATTTATTCTTTTATTTATAAAAGAATCTCTAATTGAAATACAGTCAGTGTCAGTGTAATCATGCTACATTTTACAACACTAGCTCTATTCTAGTGTAGTACTACTACTCTAGCTGATGATTTTGCAGTAGATATTAAAAAATATTAAAAAATCTGGTGTGGCGCACTCACACAACTTTCCTTGCCGTTATGAAAATTTATCACCTGACGCCAGTGTTCCCGCGCATCTCAAGTCTACTATTCAAAGATCTAAGCCAGCTGGTGACAGGACTATTATGCTGGAGACACACGAGGTCTGCTATCTCATAGTGAATGATTTAATAGAAGAATCAACAGTTGCCAACACTTTGCAATTGAATAATAACATTTTCTCGAATTTCGAGTTTATTTTAAATTTTTGGTGAAAATGTTAGCGAACATTAATTGTAGAGATTTTTATGTTCAATCTGTTCCATTTGGAATTAAACTGTATCTGAAGCCTGATAATTGGGAATATAAAATCAAACTTTACCTAGATGGGGCGGAGCTCCTGAAATTTTTACAGATATGGGACTTGTGGCAGTTGATAGAGCTTAAGAATGACTATTTTGGGTATGAATTTGATCAAAATCGTTTGAGCCGTTTTCGAGAAAATCGCGAAAACCCTGTTTTTGACAACATTTTCGCCATTTTAGCCGCCATCTTGGATTGCATTTGATCCAAATTTTTCGTGTCGGATCCTTATAGGGGAAGGATTTCAAGTTCCAAATTTCAAGTCATTCCGTTAACTGTGAGATGAGATATCGTGTACACAGACGCATATACACTCATACACACACACACATACAGATCAATACCCAAAAATCACTTTTTTGGACTCAGGGGACCTTGAAACGTATAGAAATTTAGAAATTGGGGTACCTTAATTTTTTTCGGAAAGCAATACTTTCCTTACCTATGGTAATAGGGCTAGGAAAGTAATAATACGTAGCTAGAATATCTACATCAAATTAGCTGTAGGAAGAAGTAGAAATACGTCATCATATACATATATGTGTGGAATATACATATATAGCGAGTGGTTTCAAAAGATATACAGTACAAATCAAGATCAGTGTAATCATTCTACAATATTCTAGTCGTACTATGGTACTGATATATTATGTTACTTATATCTGTAGTGTGGAATGTATATCGGAGCTGTTGAAAGAAGTGCGAATTCTTCATCTGTATACCTATAGGGTAGAGTATGTATAGGAAATTGGATGTTAGAACAAGTACAGGATCATCATTATCATCATCAGTACGATGATAGTAGCTGAGTTTACGCTAGCAATAAAGAACTGTCAGCCAGTCAAAGGAAAGGTCACACGAGGTCAACAAAGGTCAATGACCTCTAGCAATGACCTTCCCGACTCCCTACAAGGGTCCTTGACATACTCTTCTCCTGACTACTTCTCCTCAAGCTACTACACACTACACTCGTCAAGTCATTATGAACGCCGTGTTATTTTGTTGGGTTGTTTGTGGTACATCTGTACCTACCACAGGTTTGGTGTACTGGTCGTAGATATTTCAGTTGTTATTATAAAGAAAAAATGATTGTATACTTCGTGCTTGAAGAAGATATTTTTTACTTGAAAGTGGATGTTCGTTTAAGTATCTTGTTGGGGCTTCTTGAAGGTTTAATCACGAGTACAAATAATATTATTACCAACTAGAAGAGATTTTGACACTTGATTTTCATAATGGCAAGTTTAGTCGAAACTAGTCAAGTCTAATAAATATGGGCTGTAGAGTCTAGTAATTCTTTGTAATTGAAAACAAATGTTACTTTAGCAAAATTTTATCAGCCTACTTCTCTCTCTATCTGAGGGTCAGAAAAGTATCTTGAAGGTTTAATCACGAGTGCAAAGAATTATTACCAACTAGAAGAGATTTTGACACTTGATTTTCATAATGCCAAGTTTAGTCAAAACTAGTCAAGTCTAGAATAAATATGGGCTGCAGAGTCTAGTAATTCTTTGTAATTGAAAACAAATGTTACTTTAGCAAAATTTAATTAGCTTACTTCTCTCTCTATCTGAGGGTCAAACCACATTAAGCGTTTTTTGAGGCGTCAACCCAATCAGCCAGGAGAGCTTCCAGCCCGGCCGACTGGAAACGTTTAATATGGTTTGGCCTGATATAGGCTACTTAGAGCTTACACAATGGACATTTTCAAATAACGCTTTTATTCCATTTGTTAGGTTAAGAGATACTAATTTCTCATAATATAATATATTTACATCAGAGAATATCCGTTGATCTTAAAAATTTACAAAAGCCTAGCATCTTCGTACATGGAAAGCTCGGTATCATTTGGTTTGAAACCATAGTAATAATGGTTGCTATTAGTAGATTCATTATTAAACTATCAACAAATCTAGAACAAAGAATCAAACAAGAAAGAATCTGAATCTAGAATCGTTTCTAAAATGATAATATTATTAGACGAACTATGTATACTTTCTATGTTCAACACGATCAAATAATAAAAAATTGCATGAAAAATCACTCACACATTATGAATTCCATCTACTTAACGTCCTTAATAATTCTTATTGGAGATGTGTGATGCATAATTCTTGAAAACTTGCATGCACGTGAAGGTATGAGTTTTTGCATGAAAGATGCAACGATGTACTGGAATTATGCAAAACTTTTCGTACTATTTTTCAAAGCACGTACCATCTTTCTTACAATATGAGAGAGAAAGAAAAAGAAGAAGAAGAATGAGTAAGAAGAGAGGAGTGAGAAGGTGACGAGGAGGAGAAGGTGAAGGAGGAGGAGGATGATGAGGAGGAAGCGTAAGAGGAATGAAAGAAGATAGAAATAAATTAAAGCCGTATCTAGCTTTGTGACTTACAAATTAGTTACATGATCTGAATAAAAGCATCTTGCTCACTCAGTGCGATATCATACTTGAAAATTGTGACTCATAACTTGAGAAGTACGATGAAGTATCTACTCTATCATTCTGATGCAGTAAGTTATTTCATTTTGAAGTAGTGAGATTAAAGTGATCAAAATTTAAGCAATCTAGAATTCGTTTATTAATAAGTAAGTGTCAGGTAGTATTTTGTGGATATGAACAAGTTGATTCAGTGGGAGTTCATTGATAACATTCGAAGAATTAATAAAACAATATTGAAACTTGAAGTACCCTTTATTATATAAAATATTACAAAGACTAGTTTCGACCATAGGTCATTTTCAAGTTCATTCTAAGAATATATTGATTGATTGAATCATTGATTTCAATAATTTGATTTAAAATCTAATAATAATTTTCTGGTTTATTAGTTTAGAGCCCTTCCATGAAGCTCTAATTCAGGGCTCGAACGCAAAATTTTCAACGGAAAAGAGGTAAAAAAAGCTCAAGTTTCTAACTGCCAACGTTCTTGACGTTGCAAATTGTACTGCCAACACGATATATCACCAATTCAATGACTTTTCAATAATAATAGGAAAGTGCTTCAAATTAGCAACAGCAGAAAATAACCTATAACCTAGGTTCACTTCTGCTATATTTACCGTTTTATCAGACAAAAAATCAAAAATTTGTCGCGTTTCTTGCGTTTTATTTGTGTCGCCTTCTGAAGTCAGGGTGGTGTCTGAGTGGGAGAGGAAATGTTTGAGCGATGGGGAGATACAAAGGTTATTTTCAAGCAATTTCGACAATTAAAGAACTTTATTCAAAACGAATTGAATTACTGTATTTTGACAACAACTCGAGTCTAATTAGAGTTGCGTGGTAGTTTTCACACAACACGACACGGGGTCACTCTATTACAGTGCCAGGATTTGTGTTGTATCTCATTTCCTTTGGCACCCACTTATTATCATTTTTCTTTCGTTTTTCCACTGCATTTCCTCTCGGAGTTTCCTCGACGCCAAGACAGAATCCTAATAATAGTTGTAGCTTTGGAATCATAAAATAATCATTTCTTGTATCGTTGGTTTGTTGTCTGGTTGAAGTAATAGTATACAATGTGCAATGCAATAGTCAATATTGTTTTAGAATCAATGGAAAAATGCTTGTTGTAATTTTTTGATACACCAACCCCAACAGCCAGTAGCCGTTTCCACACCGATATCTTGCCGACACGACATACAGACAGGATTTACTCTGATGGACAGTATAAGAGGAGGCTGTGGTTTATAACTGCGCGAGGTCTACTGTTCACAGAACTACTAGTAGTGAATCATATTGTTACCTCTCATTGAATCATGAAGCTTAAAGCTGTATTCGCATACAACAGTGGAAGTATTATTCCCATGAGTCATAATTTGACTATTCGCATTCAGCACGTCCGAGATAGTATGAATAAATCCCCTATTAGTACTTATAGGAGTTATATTTTCACTGTTCAGAATGATGTGAACTGTCTCTGTTGTGTGCGAATCCAGTTTATACATCTAAAGGTGCATTTTCGTTTGTGCTCAAACTTCCGCAGTCGACGACGACAAGCATTGTTGACATCCATCCATATTATACAAATTTCAAGTGTGCTAAAACAGCTGATAAAAATAACTTTTCATTATTTGTGTTTATTATTCAAGAATCAAAACATTTCAAATAATATCAACATATTGCCATTTGAGACTATAAAAAAGGATGAACCCAACCACCCCCAGCAAAACATAATCGAACTTAATATTTAAGGTTATTTTTAGACAAATTGAAATCTACCCAATCTGAGATCCTTACCCTGTCGTGGTCGACGACGGCATTTACGCACAAACAAAAACCCAGCTTTAGCTGATGTATATTTCGAAATAAAATTATTTAGAACGTGATGAGTTTTCAGGAATATATGGTACTAGCCGTCAGGCTCGCTTCGCTCGCCATATCCGTCTAGCCAGGGGGCTCCGCCCCCTGGACCCCCGACTGGATCGTCCAAGAATAAGATCAGCAGGCTCGCTTCGCTCGCCTGCATTTTTCATTTGAGCATTTTTATCATATGTTAGAGCAATCCAGTCGGGGGTCCAGACTAAACGTCTGGCTAAACGGATATGGCGAGCGAAGCGAGCCTGACGGCTAGTAATATAATATTCCCAGGATTGAAGTAGCAGTGCCCAATCAATTTTTCCGCGATAAATGCATTCAGATCTTCAACTTGGTGCCAACCTAATATAGTCAACTCAACTTAATGCCAACCTGACAAAATTATTAATTTAGTTGCCAGTTAACAACTGTTTCGAAGAGGTACTCTATCTAGATTATAGTTCTATAGTAACATATGATATGGAAATTTCAATTATAATTAAGAGATTGGGAGAAGAAGAATATACATGCTAAAAGACGAACTTTAAACCCTTAAAAACAACCCTTAGAGTTAAAATATTGCCAAAAGATTTCTTAGTGCGCCTCTAAAGGGCCAACTGAACATACCTACCAAATTTGAACGTTTTTGGTCCGGTAGATTTTTAGTTATGCGAGTGAGTGAGTGAGTGAGTGAGTGAGTGAGTGAGTGAGTCAGTCAGTCAGTGAGTGAGTGCCATCTCGCTTTTATATATATAGATTAGGATTGTGGTATTTATTCAATTTTAATAGACTTCTTAACACAGAAATACTCTTTTCTCAAGGTGAAGGGGAAGGATATGAAAATACCATAGTGGAAATATACGGTCCAGCATATGAAAAGAATTTTAAAATTGTATAATAACTTATTTAAGAATATAATATTCCTATGAGAAGAGATGACGGTTATGATCTTGCACTTGAACCAAACCAAAGTTCAATAGCGAGACGACACTCAGTGTGACTGACATGCGTACGCGCGTTCACCAGCAGGAGCGGCGAGCGTAGTAACAGACCGGTTGTGAGGATTGTGATGATGATGATGATAATGATGAAGATGGTTATGAGGAGGATGAGGAGGAGGACGAGATTGTGGTGAAGATGCTGGACTGAAACGACCTTGGTTCCTGGTCCTTTTCAGATGGAGGAATTTCTTATGGTTTCGGTCACCACTCATCTTCTTTTTTTCTCCTTCTTCTTATTCCTTTTCTTCTCTTTATTGTTCTTCCCCTCTCCTCTTCCTTTTTCACTATGCCTTTCTACTAGTTTTTCTCGCACTCCTTTCACCATTACTTCCTCGTACTCTTTCTCCTCCTTCTTTTCACACTCATGCTTCTCCCAATTTTTCTCACCCTCCTTCTCCTTCAACATCTCCTCCTCCCCCCTCCTCTTCTCTCTCTACCATTAATCCCTCTCTTACTTCTACTTCTTCTCCTCCACCTCCATCACGTCCCCCTACTACTGCCCCCACCACCTTCCCCTCCATCACTTCTTCTCCTCCTCCACCTGGCCAAGCAGGTTACAGACTGTAAACGTGTAGCAGAAGAGAGGGAGGAGAATAATGGTCCTTCCACCTCTTCTCCAAAATGATAACTTATGGATTATGAGCAATGATCATCTAATTCCAGGAATCTCCTCTCCTAATAAAGCTCTTTGTGTAATAATTCTCTTCAACATTTCCTTATGAAACTTATTTTCAACTCGCTCATAATCTCTCCCATCATCTCTTCTGAAAAGTAGACAGTACATCCCTACTTCATCTACTATATCACCATCTCAACTTCAAAGTATTCAAAATTCAAATTCAAATTCAAATTTTATTGATTACCAAAAAAATATACATACAACATTTTCAAGACAAAAAAAATATATATATATATTTAAGAATCTGCACCTGCAAAGAAACCCTGTGCGCAGGTGTGAGTTGCAATATAAATAAAACTTAGTTGTATTAAGTTCATTCAAGTTCATTGGAGTTGATATCAACAGGTTCATTCAAGTCATTGGAGTTGATATCAACAATAAAAAAATTTGAGTGTTTCATAATAGTTACTAGGAGTATAGAAGTGAAAAAAAATGAATTGGAAGTAAAAGCATAAAAAGTAGAAGCTGAATGATTTTTTTCAAATTAGTTGAAATTTGTGTTGTAGGATGTAAGCATGCAGCATTTATTCTTCAAATTTCAATTTCATTCATTTGCAATAATAACACATACCATAATATTTATTTATTTATTGGATAGAGTAAACAAAAAAATATAAAATATTCTATCTATTCATCTAAGAAACTAATTCACAGAGAATTATAATTTTCTTCTCAATCAATTATTTATTAATCTTTGTCTTGTTGATTTCCAGGTGGAAATAGAATCGGCAGCGGAACATCCCTACTTTGTGTTCAACCGCGGCTGGGCGTCTTGCGACCCAGACAGAACCCTGGCAACGTATGGCCTCAAATGCCACCGTTTGCAAGTCGGCGACGTCTGCATCTCACTATCGCCTCGTCCGCAAAACTCACCGCCGACTTCTGCGCATACCACTGCGCATGTCACTGCGCATACTACTGCGCACACCACTGCGCATGCCACTGCGCATACCACTGCGCAGCTCACGGCAACAGCTGCACAGCTGGAAGCGATCTCCGCGCTGTCAGCTTCCAGTAGCTGCAAGAAACGCAGATGGTCAGCACCTGATCAGCTGGACGCCATTTTGGGTGGAGGTGGTGGGGCGGTACCCCCTCCCACTCCACCAACCTCCACCAGTGCAGCTAGCAGCTTGTCGGCCCATCGCAAGGGCAAGGACTGAGGTCTTGATCAGCTGTTTATGAAAAAAGAGTTTGTGTAGATCAGTTGTTGAAGAGTGGATTTTGGATTAGCTGATTCGATAGATTGGGGTCCTTGCAATGAATGTCAAGTTATGAATCGAGGATTAAAGTCAACTATTGAATCATAAAACTCCTTTTCATCTCAATAACGGTGAATGATTCAAGCGTGAATCAGCTGATTTTGAAGATCCAAGTCAAGGAATGTGTCATACTGTCAAAGAATGGGGCATTTCTATATTCTCATCATTGAAGAATAGAAATATATGCACAAAAGTCAGCCATTAAAATCATGAATCTGCTGCTCAATTAGATCAAAACCAAGGATTGAATCCTTGTACATCTCTTTTTGTGTAGATCAAGGTGAAGGATTGGAGTCTAGATCAGCTGATTTTGTAGATCAAGGTGATTTTGTAAGATCATTAATCATAGATCAATGTTAACAAATAAATTATGAATCTGCTGCAGATTGAAGTACAATTTTCAATGGATCAGCTGATTTTGTAGATCAAGATCAAGGACTGACTTGTAAATCAGATGATTCTGTGAATCGAGATCATAAACTGATTTATTATCAGCTGATTTCATGGATCAAGGTCGAGGGATAAGTGAAATAATCCAACAAGTGAATTATGATTGATAATTAATGAATCAGCTGCTGTTGATGGAAAAGGTCTAGGATCTATGAATCAGTAAACTATTATAGCCAACAAGTTAATCATGAAAAAGCTGTTATAGATCGATGTGGAGATAGGTTTATAGGTCCGCTGTTGATGTTAATATCAATGTAAAGTATACTAAAGTATTGATCAGCTGATTTTGTATATTCAGGTCAAGAAATTCATCATAGATCAAGATCAACAAATCAATCCTGAATCATGTTGTGAATAAAGATCAACAAGTAAACTAAGAATTCACTGATTTTGTGACTCAATCATATTTTTGTCCACACAGATCTGAGCTTTCTATAATGTAAGACTTGTCATATTAATTTTCATAATACAACCACACTCTTTGCTAGTTTTAAAAACTTTGATAGCAAAAAATTAAGATATAGTTGATCAGGAATCAAACACTTTTTATTAGTGAATGATTACTTGGAAAATTGCTTTGATTCATTACTTTGAGAACCTGCTGCATAAATTCAGGAACAAATTTATAATTTGTTTAAAAGTTCTATAATGTGTAGGTATAAACAAATTATAGAATTTCTGGCAATTCTATAATTTGTTTATAAAGCATTGGAACAGCGTATGATTTGAAATATGTTTTAACTTCGGTAGCATTTTGATAACACTTGTTGATTGACATTAAATTGATAATCCATTTCCTTCTATTACTTTTTCCAAGTACAGAGTTTGTATTGGTTAACCTGAGATCAAATATTGACTGACGTTTAGCCGAGAAACCATTCAACCTGACCAATGTGAGACCTGACCACTGACATAATTTATCTTGCCATTTGACCTATTGAATGGCGGCTCAAGATGAACTTGAATTTCTGGTCTTGAAATTTGAAAAAAAAATGATTATGTCCCCCCTACTATCCTTGAGCAAATTTTATTCAAGTTTCCAAAATGAACTGTATAAATTAAACTTATTGGAGTGGGCAATGAGCATAATAATGTTATGTTGTTTATTTTCAAACTTATAAATTCTATTTCGAACAACATAAATTTGAATAATCCTTAATTCAGTAAGATACGTCCCATTTGTAGTGGAAAAGTAGCTGAGATACTGTTTTTCTTAAACTCCAAGACCAGAAATGAAGTTTATCTCAACATTCTCTGAACTATTTGAAATTTTCAAATATTGTGTAACTAATATTATTCTTATTTCTTGCTTGCAAGAAATGAATGAGAATGATAGTTATTTTTGTTGTTAGTCGATTGTTTTATTGTATATTTATTACTATATATAGGTATTGAAACTTGAAATTGTGATAGACTATATATATTTTGTTAAGTGTAAAATATAAACTGCTTTATTCAACTCAAACACTATTATATCTGATTGTTAAATTGTTTACTAAAATAAAATTAATTACTTTGAAGTGTGTAAATAGGATTCACTTTGACTATAATTTATATTATAAACACGTTGCTGTTATATTCTAGAGAAACTTGAGTGTGAATAAAGGAAGGCAAATTGTTGTGTAAATGAGTTCTTGATAAATCTCAGAATGTATTGCTCACTATTTTAATAAACTAAACCCTCTTTGCAATGACTATAATTGGAAATATATTCATATTTTGATCTCATTGCTTTATTACCCATCTATACCAATCTTCCTTGAAAGGCTCTCATTAATATTACTCATGTTTCATTAAAATATATAGAAAATGAGATGATACATTTGTTAAGCAAATGTTAAGCAATTTGTTTCATCACAACATTATTGGCTGATTGTGTCTAAACTAAATGATATTTAATGTACGCTTTTCAAATATTTCTTTTTGGAATGATTGTTACGTTTTTATGGTTGTTATAACGCTACTCAAAAAATTGTTTGTAGATCTGTATTTTGGAAGCTTCCAGAAAACTTGTTCAAATGTATCATTCTTTTAAGAAATTTACTAACTTGTTTTAATTTTTTGTGAAATTCTCTCTGATCTTAATGTATATTATATTCAACCTAGTTTTACTATGCTAATTTCCACTTTCAGTGAGTAAATAATACATTATTTATCTATGATAGCTCATTAACAAGTTTTGTAAAATAGATGTAAAAATTTTCTCAGTTTCCTCTGCTGTCTTTGTATTCTTAAAATTTATTTTATTTTTAGCATAGTTTTATTATGCATAATTCTCACTATAGTGAGTTCTTACGTGAGACACCTTTTAACTGATATAGAATTAAATGAATGTTGAAAGCTCTTTTACAAGCTTCTTAATAATTATTAAATTATAATGTTCAACTATACATTTTTAAAATATCCGCAACTTGAAAAGTTCTACATTTTAAAGTTTATGTTGTTCTTGAACTCTGGATCGAAGCTGCACTTCGTATTCATATTAGATCCAAAAAACATTTTTGTCTAAAATTATTTTTAAAATATGAAATTATGTGTGAAACCTACAAAATTTTGAAAATTCCACTTGTGAGAATAGAATTTTTCAAAGTCCTTAAAGAGATAAGGTCTTTGGAATTTTTTATCTTAATGATGTGAAGGAAAAATTCCCAAGAAATGACGCACTAAACCACTAACATCAACACACTATTTCTAAAAAAAAACATATTATTTTTCATTCCTTTATCAAAATCTTTTTTTAGATGATGAAGCTATATTTTCTGGATCTGAGAATCTGTAAAATGCCATTGGGAAGTTACATAGGAAATTTACAAAAAGATACGGTACAATATGAAAGAGCATGAAAAGACTGAAAATTGTAGAGGAGAAATACTATAGAGATAGAGTTTGGATCAAATTAAAAATTATATTTCTTCAAATATCAACTGATAATGAAGTCAAGGATATTCTATTGGTTTCTTCATAATGAAAATTTCAAATTCTAAGAATGCAGACTAATGCAATAAAAAAGTGACTATAGATTTTTGAAATTTTAAGAACGTTGAAATGGGTTGGGCTCTCATATTGAGAGATCAAAATAGCTTACTACTACAGCTAAGTACTGATACTAGTGAATGGCTCACTTTTAAATCAATAATTGGGAATTAATATTAATAATTATGTTACATGCTCAAGGTAGATGAAGTTTTTGTTGGCTATTCACCAATGTAGGAAAAATAATGAATAAATTATTCAACCATCTTAATTTTCATCTCCAATTGTCAACCAACTTCAGTCTGCTAACGTTGGAAAAACGTTGCTGAGGGTGATGCCCACATAAGTTCTAGGCTTGTGCGTGGGTGATGAGGCGGATGATAATGAGAGATGATTGGACCCACAATGTTTTAGAGTTGAGTAGTTTTTCTTTGTAGTAATAGTTTCTATGACCATTCTAGCTACTGATTTAGATATAATTATTCAATCTGCAATTGCCATAATAGTCATAGATTGGATGGATTTAGCAGGATCTGTAACTTTATTTTCAATTGAAAGTCTTTGAAATATTTTTTGAACTGTGAACCGTATAATGCAGATTATTCATTCTCACACTTTCGCACTGTATCCTATCTATACTCTTGACTTGAAAATTTGGTGCTTTCCTTTTCTATGGAACATTTGTATATAATACCATATAATATATGTAATACTGTTATCCAAATTCAATTCATAAATGCCAGTTTTGTAAATACAGGATTGTAGATTTGATGTATAGAAAACTACCTACAACTATTAGAGTAATGAATAATGTAATACTATAGTTGTTTGACCTTCACTATAATTTCTTTGTAAGTTGATGATATTTTTTACAATTCAACCGAATAAAAACGTAGCACTTATAGCCTATTTGCTTCTTGCTGTGTATTGACTTGCATAATTTTTTTCTAAGAAAATTTATATATCTTATCATGAGATAGAAAATTTGATTAATTATTTAAATGGGAAAAATCAGATTACCGACCATTATTAATCAGAGTGAAAATATTTTTTTAGACAAATATTTTTCTAATAGATTGTAAAAGAGCATTTAGAGGAAATTAAGTGAATAGCTGTTTTAATATTTGAATAGTAATTAATTGATGAGTTGTTGGAGAGAATTATTTATGCAACGTGATGAGAATAAAAGCAAGGATTTTATTTCAATGATCTCATTTGAACTAATTTCTTGAATGAGGACAATTTATTGTATTTGATTGTGACACGATTTTTGTACAATTGTTATTTGTGCTAAAACTAGGAATGTTCCATGACTGTAATGTGTGAGATCTTTTTCTTTAATTTTGGGGAAAATGTTATGTTTAGTAACAGTAATGAACTTTATATACGTAATTTATTAGTTTCTTGGGTTATTCATTGATAATTAGCTCTTATTTTGAGTGAAAAAGTTTCATGATTATCATTTTAATATAATTAGTCGCTGCCTTGGGCTTTCAGTTTGATAGTTCGCAAACTAATTGAGTTTTAATTTAAGATTTGATTAATTTTAGTGTTTTATTTGAGACGTGGAACTAAACTATTATTCAGGAAGTATCTATATTAAGTTCACAGTCATTTACTATAGGCTACATTATAGCATTGAGACTTGTCGTTTAGTAGTACACTTTTATTTGTCTGAGCTATAGAAAAAACTATATTGCAATTTGTTGATGTATAAACCATAGATAGCAAGTTGCACGGAAATCCAATCAAATGTTACACCGTTGTGAGGTGGATTCATCTTGAGGAACCAATGAACGAATCTGACTACAATGCTATGACGTAATTTATCACTGGTTAATTTCTATTGGATCTCCTTGCAACTGACCCAAATCCTGTCGAGTAATATTAACAAAACGTATTTTGATGATGAAAATTTGTGTAATTTGATGGATAGGCTATAGTAGTGTTGATCAATGTATTTACCGTACTGTATTTAATTGATTTATCTACTGTATCTGATAATATTGCAACAACAGATTTTTGTAACTGCGCTTATTCTATGTAAATAAATGTATTGAATAATGAGTGTGATATTGTACAACTATCTGCTTTTGAAAAACATGGGTGTAATATTTTTTTAGTTTTATTCTATTCTATATTATGACAATTTTTAAAGCTTTTAGTGCAATACGTTAGAAATATAACTGGTACTTCGATGTAATAATTTCGATTATCCGTTCGAATCGATTTAAATGCCTTAACAAAATAGCATTATTTCGAGAAAAAAATCAATCATGTTTGCTCAAAATAACTGTAAACAAGTCAGATATTTTGTGCATACCAAAATAAAAAAGATTTTCCATTTTATTCTCATGGGTTTCTTTATTGCTGTTTCCATCCTTGTTCGTTTCTTGTGCACTAAGAATAAGACAGAGAGAATATAGGATAGCAGAGTCAACATAGAATCAGAGAAAAGGTAAAGACGAAGCAGAGTTGAAGTATCATAAGAAAGAGACGGTAGAGAAAAATCTGCATCAGCAATCTGTTTCGGTAATTTTATAGAAGTAATTTTTACTTTCCTTGCCCTATTACCATAGGTAAGGAAAGTATTGCTTTCCGAAAAAAATTAAGGTACCCAAATTTCTAAATTTTTATACGTTTCAAGGTCCCCTGAGTCCAAAAAAGTGGTTTTTGGGTATTGGTCTGTGTGTGTGTGTGTGTGTGTGTGTGTGTGTGTGTGTGTGTGTGTGTGTGTGTGTGTGTGTGTGTGTGTGTGTGTGTGTGTGTATGAGTGTATGTGCGTCTGTGTACACGATATCTCATCTCCCAATAATAATTAACGGAATGACTTGAAATTTGGAACTTAAGGTCCTTCCACTATAAGGATCCGACACGAACAATTTCGATCAAATGCAATTCAAGATGGCGGCTAAAATGGCGAAAATGTTGTCAAAAACAGGGTTTTTCGTGATTTTCTCGGAAACGGCTCCAACGATTTTGATCAAATTCATACCTAAGATAGTCATCGATAAGCTCCATCAACTGCCACATGTCCCATATCTGTAAAAATTTCAGGAGCTCCGCCCCATCAATGCGGATAGATTCCCAATTATCAGGCTTCAGATACAATTGAAACAAAGAAAATCAAGTGGAGTAGATTGAGCATGAAAATCTCTACAATTAATGTTCAGTAACATTTCCACCTAGAATTGAAAATAAGCTTTAAATTCGAGAAAATGTGATTATTCAATTGCAAATTAATGTTGATTCTATTAAATCATTCACTATGAAGAGATAGCAGACCTCATGTGTGTCTCCAGCGTTATTGCCCTGTCACCAGCTGGCTCAAATATTTGAATAGTAGACTTGAGATGCGCGGGAACACTAGCGTCAGGTGATTAATTTTCATAACGGCAAGGAAAGTTGTGTGAGTGCGCCACACCAGATTTTTGGAATAGTTTTCCAAATGAGACTCGTCTTGAAGGAGTTCTCTCTTGAAAGTTGAGCTACAGATTGAATAAAATTACCAAGTATTCTATGTATAATACTCGAATAATAGGTACCTATGTATTTATTGCAAGAAGAACTTTTAAATGTTCTTTTACTATTATAAGTATATATTTATTTCGTTTGAATACTTTGGTAACTAAACATTTTTAATAGAATTCGAATTCGAATTAATATATATTTATAATAGGAAGAGAACATTTCAAAGTTCTTCTTACAATAAATAAATTGTAGAATACTAACTTGTAGTTGCTAGCCTACAATCACAAATTTATTAGAATTGGAATTTCGATAACCTTTGAAATACAGAGTTATTACAAAATATTCATCAGATATTAAAAATGTTCAATTACCAAAGTATTCATACGAAATAAATATATACTAATAGAAAGAGGACATTTCAAAGTTCTTCTTACAATAAATACATAGGGCCCCTATTCGAATGAGATTTTTAAAAATCCAATGAATCTTTTGTAGAAACCCAAAAAGGTAGTTATCCAGTGAAACGGGAAGGTATCAATAAGTAGTAACTAAGTAATAAACGTCCTTCATTCTAGTATTTATTTTTGTAACTCAATCAATGATCATAAATAAGTAGTGAAAGTTGAGTCATCAACTGTACAATAACATTTTATTTATATATAATATATTTTAAGACATTTAATGTCTTACTCTGGGGTCTATGCAATATATTATTGAAATTCCCCCTGTCATCGATTGTCTGGCGACTGCGACTGGGATATAATCAATAATCAATAACCAGAAGACATAAAGAAAAACATAGAGAAAAACATAGAGGAAAACATAGAGAAAAACATGGAGAAAACATAGAGAAAACCATAGAGAAAAACATAGAGAAGAACATAGAGAAAACATAGAGAAAACCATAGAGAAGAACATAGAGAAAAATATAGAAAAACATAAAAAACATATAGAAAAACATAGAAAACATAGAGAAAAACAAAGAAAAACTTGGAGAAAAACATAGAGAAAAAAAAGAGAAAAACATAGAGAGAAACATAAAAAAAACATAGAGAAAAACATACAGAAAAACATAGAGAAAAACATAGGGAAAACATAGAGAAAAACAGAGAGAAAAACATAGTGAGAAAAATAGAGAAAAACAGAGAGAAACATAGAGGAAAACAGTGAAAAACATAGACAAAAACATGAAGAAAAACATAGAGAAAAATGTTATGTTTTTCTCTATGGTTTTCTCTATGTTTTTCTCCATGTTTTCCTCTATGTTTTTCTCTATGTTTTTCTCTTTGTTTTTCTCTATGTTTTTCTAAAGATATTGACTGTTATTCTCTCAATTTCATCTGAAATACGTTCAGGAAAAATCTTTTCAAGTAGGCTACCCCATAGAATAAGGGGGAAACTTGAAAATATTCATCCCTGTTTCGAGAAATGAATAAGCCGCCTGGAAACAATGCATTCACAGTGTTCTCATAGCAGCAACTCTTGTAGTGAGCAATCTTGTTTATGAAGCAATTCCGAAATCTACAATTTATAACAGTATCTCAGCCCCAAAACAACGAGATCGTTATGAATTGGATGGAATTCCATATACTAGGAAATATAGGCACTGCAAAATTTCATGAGAATTTGTCGAATTACATAGATTCCAATGGAGCACAATTAGCATATGTTTTACTGTATTATAAAAAACTTGTTTTCAATCATTGTTCGGTAAATGGTAAAATTTCCAATTCATGATTTAAAAAAAATATTATTTTTTGAATTACAAAAATAAAACTTCCAATGATATGAGAAATGAATTCAGTCAAACCATGAGAGAAATTTTCAAATGGAACTCGTAGGAAAATCGATAATAAGCTTCAAGAGAAGCTTATGAGATAATAATGTTTTCAAGGAGTATTCTGTTTTCATACGCGAAAAAAATGGTAGCTTCAAACCACACCCACCCCCTTAGCACAAGGATCGGAGGACTTTTGATATGTTTACCCCCAACTATATCGGGGGTCGAGAATTGTGTTCCTATCTTTTGCTCTTTTACAGCCAGAAGAATCCATGCATTTTTTTCTCATTACATTAGTCAAGAAGGCCTACACTAAATCAATCTTATTATATCGTCATCTCTGCTTGTAAAGTGCATTTTATAGAAAACGAAAAAAGCAGTTTACTTAATTTGATTGTATGATATGAAATGTTGTGGTATTTCTTCATAATTGAAAGGATAAGACGTTTATGTTGTCAAGATAGTGGTATTGACAACATCAACGTCTTATTCTTCCAATTCAAAGCAGATTACTTCTTGCCACCTCGACGTCAGTTTGGTCGTTTGATGTGCATTGCCTACGCCTTGCCATATCAGTGTGAATCGAGCCTAAAGCATCCCTGGTGAGTGTGAGTAGGCCGCAGTTTCTGTTGGAAAGCTATAGATTGAACACAGAACAATCGACAAATTACAAGACAAGATTGAAAGTTTGACGACCTATAAATCACAAATTCAAATGAATTTATAGCATTTTGTAAAAAATATATTAAAAAAGTTTTATAGCAAATTTACATAGTGTATTATTTAACTTACCTATATAGGATAGGCCGCAACGCCCCTTCAACCCAGACATGGTCGCTATCGCAGCGATTGGCTCAGACTGCTATAAGCTCAATAATTATTCCAAGAGACAACCATTTTTCCAAGGTGCAGTATCTTGTAGCTTTGATATCTGATACTCCAGCGTCCCAATGTCTTCAAGTCCTGAAACTGTACCTACTTGAAGTGTGTTGAAAAACAAAGATAATGTACTGAAATTTGAAATATAAAATCTATACCGGTAAATAATAATATTATTATGTGAGATGGGAAATAGACTGGAAAACTTGAGACTGGTCGGCGGGTATTCAATTCAATTGTATAATTTATGAAAATCAATCCTTCTATCTAGACATTCCATTAGAATGACTGTATTCCATTGAATGTTCAGTCTCTTTATCAAATTCATAGTATTTCACTTCGATATTATTTGAATAAGCCTACTAAAAGCACCTTAGTTGTTTTGTTTATCCTACTGACTAATCATTGAAGATTGATTATTTTGTCTAGAAATTTCTTATATCTAGTGCATTGATTAAATCATTTTTATTTAGTTCCAATGCTTGTAGGTTAACTATTTATACTCTGAACATAATAATGCTCTTGAGTTCGGCAGACAGTTTGAACTTTCAAATCCAACCCGCCACAACAGTGCCGCCACGTTTATCATACGCCCTAGCGTCAAAAAAGACAACTAATAAATCCACTTCCAGATTTTATAATGGAATTTATATAGATATTTGCTGTTTTAAATGAATAAATATATTTTCATAGAAAGTGAAATATGATGGAGTTACTTTAAATATTATTGAAAATCACTTTTCTGCAAAATAATTTTTGATTTCCTGTCATGTGTTGGCTATGCAACGTCCACGTAGCAGTGTCCCAGTTGTTTTCTGTGTATGTGTAGACGAATATTACGATTACGTTGATAGTATTTTCTTTTCTGGTTTGGATTTTTGTGGTGCGGTGACTGTTATGTTCTTTTGAGTCTAGTCTGCCGAAATATCTACAATGAAGTACTTTTTGCTATTAGGTCTGTTGGTTTTACCAGCTATTATATCAACATTCGATCCAAGTAAGTAAAATATTCATTATTTTATTTTAAAATTTGATTTGGAAAGTCTAAATAACGGTATGTTTAACCCCTTTATGAGTAGGTATTTTTAACTTGAGATGAACATAAGTCAAGGAATTTGTTTTTATGGTGCTTAAAAATCCGTATCTCCTTATTACTTTGTGATGCTTGAATCAAAAATCTTTATTTTAGAATAATAACATTTGTAAAGTTAGGTTATCCAGCTTTCTTTCTTGTAGGGAAGCATCTTTTTACTTTTATTGTGAGCTTCAGCTATGAGCTTGTACTATAAAAGCAAGACTCACAGACAATCAAATTTACTTTAAACATGCCCACATAAAATTCCATTCAGTTATTTTGGTTTAACCTAGATTTTTTATCAATATGTTATGCCAACTTTCTAAAATGTTGTGTGCTTCCTGGTTTTGAACACTAAAAATTATATATAACTAGAGAAACAGTGGTTTTCTTCAAAGAGAATTGCAGACTTCTAACTTTTATTGAATGCTACAATTTCTTTGATTTGTTAATTATTCAATTTTATTCTAGGTCCCAGACTATTTGCTCTTGCGGATGAGGTTGAAGATGAAGAAGATGATGAATTAGTGGATGTTGGAGAAGAAACTGATGGCGAGGAAACTGCGATGACGGATGAAGGTAAACATACTGTACTAAAGTTAAGATTGCTATCATTTACTGTAAGTTACACTTTCCAGACTAGCTTATCAAAATTTAATGATTACGATAATCTAAGAATTAGCCAGAAACTTAGTTTACTTCATGGTAGAGCTACTAAAGTTACTAAGAGAGCCATTGACACTCTTGCTAATACATTTTTATGAAAACACTGAACTGTGGTGTTTAAATTGGAATGAATAGGAAATCTTGCAACATGTGCTTTTAGGTTTTTATTTTTGAGGATTCTTGAAGAATTTCTGAGACAAGCTTAAATGTGAATGAACAAGAATAGATGTAAAATCTTGCAACATATGCACTCATTTTTGTATAATGAGGGACTCTTAAAGTTTCTGAAACAAGCCACATAAACTCAAATACTGTTTCCGGTACTTAAATCAATAGTTTTTTTTAATTTAGATTTTTGATTTTTAAGATATTCAATTTTTTTGTAACTTATCATTAAAAGTCAGCTTTCAGCCCAATTATTAATTTCATGCAACTAATAACCTAGTGCAATTTGAACTAGGTTTCCTTGTTTTTCCACTGCTGTCATTAAACAAATATCAGTGGCATTTTGAGCGAGTTCTCAAACTCAGGGGGCTCACTAGTTACTATTAATCTTCTATACTAAGTGATAGGCTATTGCCTCTAACAAACAAATTCTACCTCCACCCAGAAGATACTCTTCAATTATCTACAATTCAATTTCTCATTATATTTATAATAATCTCTATCAGGAATGTAATATTACTCTTAATATTCTATGCAATTCTGCCTCTAACAAACATATTGTATTACCATCAGGGAAATACTATACCCTCAATAAATCTATGATAGGTACTATATCAATCTTGTAAGTAACTTGCTTAATATCATTGTTAATAGAAGTTAAGACCGTTTTGGGATTAATGGCTGTAGTCTTCTTTTTTTGTAAAGAATAAATAACATATAATACTCCATGGGTATTGTAGAAGTTACTAGTAACTTACATAACACCAGGAGGTACCAGTTACTCTTTTAATCTTCTATCCGATCTTGTCTCCAACACTTTCCACTTCCACCAGGGAGGTACACTTGATAATATATCTATAATACTCTTGTGGCACTTTTCTGGAAGTCGTGTAATTCTGGATAATTGAATAAATGAATACCTCATCAGGGAGATGCTGCTAGTTGCTCTCAATCTCCTTTGCGATGTTGTCTGTAACAATCAAATTGTACCTGGACCGACCAGGGAGGTACTCTTAATATATCAATAATACTATATCTTGTAAAACACCTATTGACATGGGCTACTTTTAAATTAATAAAACAAAATAAATCTTATAGCACCCTTTATTTTTTAAAACTTAAAAACTTCATCAAGATGGTGTAATATATCACCGAAACTAGTTGTTCAACTATTTTAAAGTTTTTAGAAATAAAGGGTGCTATAAGATTTATTTTGTTTTATTATTTTATTACTATATCTTGAAATGTTCATAATAGGTACTCCATGGGTAAGCTATTATTTGAGGTATCAGTACATAGCTCTAGGAGGTGATATTTTCGAGCTCAAAATTTACGTGGTTTTATTCTTTATTTTGTCAATTTAAAGTTTGTTTCATGTTTTTATGAAAGCTTCATTATCAATCTATCCAAATTTAAAAATTGTTTGTTTTATTCTATATTACAGATATAAATGTATTTTCAGATTTTGATTTGGTGTAGAAATTGGAATGGACATAACCTATGTATAATATTTGGACAATTTGAAACTAAATTAGGAAATTGAAGAGGTTTTGGGCAATAGCTTGTTTTTTCTTTTCCGATCCTTGTATTGTTTTTGCTAACCTAATAAAATAAACTAGCATAAAGTAAACAAATATATCGTTGAATGATTTGATTATTTGTCTCGGTTACTAGTTATGCTTAATCTTCTTTAGGATGTTGTCTGTAACTAATTGTTCCTGTTTCAGGGACGGAAGAAGAAGAAGATTCAAGTGGCAGTAAAAGCGGTGGCTCGCCCAACGCAGACACCACCATCCTCTTCATCCAGCCGATCGCTCAGCCAGGCTCCACCCTCGACCTCCCCGCCGGCAAGATTGTCGAGTTCCTCGTCGGATTCCTCAACAAGGGCGACGAAGACCTCATCCTGGAAACCCTGGACGCCTCCTTCCGCTACCCGATGGACTTCAAGTTCTACATCCAGAACTTCACCACCCTGGTTTATGAGAGGCCCGTCAAGCCTGGCCATGAGGCAACACTGTCTTACTCGTTCATTCCGGCTGAGGCGTTTGCCAGCAGGCCTTTCGGGCTCAGTGTCAACCTCAGGTATAGGGATGATGTGAGTATATTCTCCACTTATTCCAATAGTTTGTTTTCTTGTTGTAGATGATGGTTTAGTCATATTTATGAGGGTCATTTTACCCAACATCGGATTGGTCATAAATAGAAGACGAATGTATAATTGAATAAGTCAACACAAATACTTGGATATGTGGATGATATAGGCATACTTGGAAGGTCTCTTGCAGCCGTGAAAAACATAGCATTGGAGTTGGAGCAAAGCGCATCGGAAGTTGGTCTGGAGATCAATGTCAACAAAACTAAAGTATTCAACCAATCAAGGCATAACAGGAATCGGCATGAGCCATTTCTGGAATGTGGAGGGAAGAATTAACCAAATAGTTGACAATTTCACGCACTTGGGAAGTTGTGTGACCAATTGTAATGTGGAGCAAACAAAAATTCAAAAACGTATCCTTGCCGCCAATCGCACATTTTTCTAATTACGGAACATATTCAAGAATAAAAATGTACACCGGATATGTAAAATAAATCTCTATAAGAGTATAATAAGAACGGTGGTTTGCTACAGTAGTGAAGCTTGGACTATCACAGCCAGAACAGCGGGTATCTTGAATGTGTTTGAGAGAAAAATCCTGAGAAGAATCTATGGACCGGTTTGCGAGGATGAACAATGGCGCATACGTACGAATGCTGAACTGAAAGAGCTTTATGCAGAGCCCCAATTATCGACCCACATAAAATTGATGCGCCTCCGATGGGCAGAGCATGTGCAAAGAATGCCTGAAACACGAGTGCCAAGGAAAGTGTTAGTTGGTCAGCCTGGAGGAAGACGACCTGTAGGGAGACCAAGGGAGCAATGGGAGGATAGAGAAAATAGAGGATAGAGATGCAGAAGGATGCTAATGAAATGTCACAATTAAGAGGATGGAAGAGAGCGGCGTTAGATAGAGATGGATGGAGGAGTATTTTGGTTGAGACCAGAGCCCGATTTGGGCTGTAGCGCCATTGGAGAGAGAGATAGATGTATTATTTTAGATTTTTTCACGTAGAGCTACTTGAACTAAGCTAATGACTATTCTTCAACCTAATTGCCGAAGATTTAGGCATTTTTCATACCAGTGGATCATCCCCCTCATAAAATAAAGCCGCCAAATGGGCTATGTGATCTATGATAAGTGGGCTATGTGTAGCCCATAAGTGAGCTACATGTTGAGTGGGCTAAAACGTTGTTTTATTTATTTATTCACAATTTTATACTTTGGAAACAACAGGTAAAAACCATAAATGCTCCATTAACATAACAATAAGTCTCAAATACCTTTCATATTCAAAACAAAAATTATTAGTAATGAAAACACAAATTGAAATTGTCATTGCATTATGGAAAAGTAAAACTGTCAAACATTATGGAAAAGTACCACAACATCACACACAACACAACTGTAAGGTTATAAGTAAACTAACGTTAGAGATACTTAAAATAAGTTTCATATTATATTAAAAAGTTGAGATACCGGTAAGTGAAAATGAAGGAGATCATTATAAATTAATGTAAATGAAGAACTTGAACAATAAGGGAAAAATTAGGGGGCTATGACACAATTATCAGTGCAATAAGAGGGTAGTACATTGAATCAGGCAATATTTAGTTGAAGCAAACTGAAATCGAAACAGTAATAATATCAATGTTGATTGCAAAACGTGCAAAAATTGCGTCTCTGCATTAATAATTGAAGTTCCTCCAAACAACCGTTGATGATAATTATCATTGTCCTTTTTTCTTTACATCAAAACATTATTGAAAATCGGAGATTTGGAATTCAATCACACCACACAACCTAATCAAACTAATTTCATTTTGGTGTTCTTTCGGCAGAGCGGTAACCAATTCTACGAAGGTGTCTACAACGAGACGGTGAACATCGTGGAGATCGAGGAAGGTCTGGATGGTGAGACGTTCTTCCTGTACGTGTTCCTGGGTGCGTGTGGTGTCCTGCTGCTGGTGCTCGGTCAGCAGTTCCTGGTGTCCGTTGGCAAGAAGCGAGTGGGTGGGGGCACCACCACCAAGAGGCCCCAAGTTGAGACGGGCACCACCAACCCCAACGATGTCGACTACGACTGGCTGCCTAGGGAGACGCTGCAGAGTTTGAGTGAGTTACTGCTTCCTGATTTTAAAAAGATTTATTAATTTGTTCATCTGTTTATCTATTAACAGATCAACATTCACAAATAATAATATACAATAATATGATCGAGATAGAGCAGCAGTCAAAGCTCCAAACTGTCTCCTAAATTTTTAGGAATAGCCTACATTTTTTCAAAAAAATTGGGTTATGCTACATTAATATGTTTAATAATACATACAGTCATCTCAACTTGTTGTGTAGTGAAGGTGGTATGGTTGTGGTGTAGATGGTCAAGTCACAAGAGAAATATTGTAATTGCAGCGGCATGAGGGTAGAATAGATTACTGAGCATGCAATCTGTTCTACACTAGCTGCCAGGCCACCCAACACGAGTCTAGTTACACACACGTCGATTTTTGAACGTACGTTTTTTTTGCCGTACTCATAAATTCTATTAGTTTAAACAGATTATGTTTTTCAAGTTTAATCTAATAGGAATCATAAGTACGGCAAAAAATCTCACGTCCAATAATCGTTGTGTGTGTAACTGGCTTAACTTTCTCTTTTCTAGGCGATCTACTTACTACTTGTGACCATAGTTATCACTCTGTATTACATGAAACTACTTGGAAGTAGTAGTGAGATAGTAGTTTGTATGCGAAACAATTATCAATGTCTAGTAATTTTGAATCTTAAACATATAGCAACAGAATATGAAGTGTAAATGGAGCCATATTATTGGCATAGTTGGAGTTGACATTTACAAATGAAATTTGTCTATTTACGCTGCATACTTTCTTCGAGTTTTCAGATCTCTATGGATTGATAATGATATGATAACCAAGGCTAGTAACTCAATCTTTCAATAAATGTTTAAAGTTATTAGAGGTTAATAAATGAATTCATCAATAAAATCTTGTGATATCAAAAGTGAAGAAATTCAAGTACTGAATTAATTAATTGTCTTCAACAGAATTAATGTTTCAACTGTTGAATCAGGGCGACTTTTAAAGCAGTGCGTAGTTTCTGGATAGCTAAGAACTTATCCCGGTTCAACATCCAAACACAACTTGTGTGAGGGTGATGTCACACCAGGCCAGATGTGGCACAATTGATCAAAAAATGCACTACGGAAACTGCACATATAAGAATGTGGTGAAGTGTCTGGTGTGACATGGTTCCACTTACTCCAATGCTAAAGCCGTCTCACTTGCTCGGAGCGGTCATTTTGTCCTTTCGTATCGGACTTGGAGTGACATCACACTAATGCCTGGTTCCATCAAGCTCGGTTAAGACATTTGAACATGATAGAATCAGGTACGCTTTACTATGAGTGCACTGGAACATATGATTCTTATGACGTTAGCTACTAGCAATAATTCTTGTAATTCTGTAATAACTCTTGTAAATCCATACCCGGCATGACCATGTTCAAATTTCTAGACCGAGCTTGTTGTTGAGTCCTTTACATAAGTTTAGAATCTTTACTAATAAAGCAGCCTGCACACATGGAAAATAGTGGCTTCCACTAGCTATGGCGGGAACATGGAGTTGGAAATGTTCGGAACTGGAGTGTACATGATATTTCCAATTCAGTCTTCCCACGGCAGCTAGTGGAAGCTACTATTGTTCATGTCTGGAGACTGATTAAAGGCAAAAATTAAACCAACAATTAAAGGCAAATGAAAAATTCAATTCAGAATTCAAATTCAATTCAAATCAAATTTATTTCCTCCACAAAATTCAACAATTACAAAATTTAGGATAATGTACCTTAATCTAGTTTACTTACATTATATCAACAAAATAAAGGTACAAGAGGTGGAAATGAAACCACTGGCATAAGTGAAAATCACTTGTTCGCCAGTAGGAGTAGCATATTGTCAAACTTCGGTCATCCACATCTAATTAAAACAAAAAAAAAAAGATGTATACAAAATAACATAAATAAATTACAACTTATATTCTAAGAGAATTAATCAAGCTATGTATCGAGACTCTTAAATTTAGCAGAATAGTAGTACAATTACAATGGATGTAAATTAAATTATCTACACAATATACAAATCAAAATAATGACTCTCAGTTATCCATTTCTTAATATTCCTTGGTACAATTTTGGAAGGTAGTTCTATGATAAGCCCGGGTGGAATAGAATTTATTAGTTTTGGAGCTATATAAATTAATTGCTTACGAATAAGTGTTAGGTTTGAAACATATGATGCGAATTTGTACAAATTATACCTAGTCCTATGATTTTCATTATTTAATTGCATAACATTAAAATTGTATCTACAAAAATATTTAATATTTAGAATAAATCAGAATTAATTATTTGGGTTTTTATAAACTACTAGCTGGCCCGGCGAACTTCGCACCGCCAATAGTTAATGCATCTCATGACAAACTTTAGCTGGATGCACACCTGAGGAGGCGCGATGCGGAATTTTATTTATATAATTTTCCAACTGCAAAATAAACTAAAAATCAATTAGTTCTGAACACCGAAGATAGCACAATTATTCGAAACAAATCAATGTCTATAGAGCATGTAAGTCTTTAACCTGAGGCCGCACTGCTGGATGGTTACACACAGAACTGTCATTTTGTTTTTAGTCGGGGCGTTTAGAATGGGCAGTTATGGAGCAGCACACACTCTTATCTACTATCTAGGCTGTTGTATGACGCAATGATTTTAACAGCTGATTTTTATTTCTGTGTGTGGCCAGCTCACAAATCTTCTCTCATAAGGATTACATGTAAACTTTGAAGGACCGTAGGAAAGAATCCTGAAGTCGAATTATAAATTTGATAGGCCATAAATAAACCTGGTCCTGAACATAACTAACAAAACTAAAAAAATAATCAAATTCGGTGCACACATGAAAACGTTATTGAATGTTGAAATTTTAGGCTCGATTTTTATTTATATAGATTCTGAAAAAAAGTGGAAAGTATGCATATAGTTCACGTCATAATGGCAGTATTTGATTAACATTGATGTTGCTATCTTTGTTGATCATTTGAAAAAGCAGGTAGTGCAATCCCTTTCTAGTTCCGCAACTTTGCCAGATAGTCTTTTAACAATTTCACAATATAATTAACAGAATTCTGAATTTTTTTTATTTTATCATTGAAAAAAATATTTTTTGACGAATAAAATTCAATTTTTTTAAACAAAATGAACAGTTAATTTTACATCAGATATACTGGTATCAGCTATCCTGTATAGAAGGCTGTGGCAATTCAGAGAATCGGCAACTCTGTTCTCCTATATTTCTCCACTGCCATTCTAACGTGGACCTCACTATAGTTTTCAATTTATTATAGCGTATCATTCTATTTCATCCAATACTCTTGGCTCTTCATTATTTATTTCTGATGCATTATTTTGTTATTTACAGACAAATCGCCACGCGCCAGGCCGGTAGCAAAGCAGCAGAGTCCAAAGCAGAGGAAGGCCAAGAGGACGGCCGGCTCTGACGACTGATTCAAAAAGAACTGAAAATTTGGTGAAAAAATTGAAAAAAAAACAGATCGAAAGAGATAAAATGCGAGAATAAAAGTGGGGGGGGGGCAGAGATGCAGAATTTTAGAAAAGTTTGGGTGTAACTCTAAAAGGAAGCATGTCGAGTTTTAGAAGTTTTGCAATGAATAAGGAAAAGTTCAACTTAAATTTTTGTATTTAATAGAAGAACTGTTAATGTAGCGATACTATAACTCTTGTGATACTCGACATTTCTACAACTCAATACTTACTTAAGAAATATAGTTTGATTCCAATCGAAAATACAGTATGTTTTGTACCAAATTGGAATTTTTTCTGGAATAGGCCTATATTACCCCTATTTACAAAAAAAGTAAATCATGTTCTTTTCAAATTTTTTTCATACAAGATTTTCTCTTTGAAATTCTATTATTTTGATAATGCTTTTTCCGTATGGCTAAAAACCTCTGCATTATTGTGTTTATTAATTTATTATGTACATTTTGTCAAAGATAATATCATTCATTGTAATAATTTCATGCATTGATCATTATTATTTGTTATGAAAAAATAGGTAAGATGATGTAAACTTCAATTTGAATCCCATTAATTGAAATGAGTAAGTTTTCTAGTTTCAGATCCCGATGCACCATTCTGCAACGATGCATTGCTGCTAATCCCATCAAGTATTGCTACAACATATTTTTTAATATCAAAATATTCTTGTTGTGAAGAAGTTTTCTTCGGTCAGCTTGAAGATGAGGATAACTTTGTTGAAATTATTGAACTGGATGAATTTGAAAATTTCATGATTAAAAAAAGGTAAATGTGGGATAGTTCTTAAACTATCAAATTCGACGTTAGCCTTGTAAAAAATATGTTGTATCAATACTTGACGGGATTGGCAGCAATGCATCGTCGCAGAGTGGTGGATCGGGATCTGAAACTGGAAAACTTACTCATTTCAATTAATGGGCGCAGGATGGTGCGTCGCTGTCTGAAACCAGAATTGTCTTACGCACATTTCTGTTAATTTACAACCTCCCAACTTCATTAAATAATCGATGATAAACCTAACATGCTCCAGCTTCTGTGTAATCGGAAACTATTTGTTCAAATTTGACGAAAAATGATGAATTCCTGTTTAATATAATCAAAGAACAAAATGTCAACGATTTGTAGAATAAATTAATGCTGTGTGTGATTTTGTATGTACTAATGTTCTTATCATTTCTTACCTAAACTAATTTTGTTACAATTTTAGTGTAAATTATTTATTGCGTTTCAAGTTTGAAGCTTGCATTTGTGTTTGTCAATTTCTTTGATTTGGAATAGATTTAAATAATTGTATTTTGACTTCGAAAGATTCTAATTTGTGTATAACTAAATGATATTAAAATTGAAGATATTAAAAGATAAACGAAGATGATCCATTAAAAATCTTTTACGGTCCAATAAATTATCAAGCATCGCAGCTAATTTGTTTATGGAAAATCTTGGTGAAATTTCTAGCAGTTTTGGAAAAATAAGTCCCCATCCAAATCCTATGTCATGACAGTTTTTTGTAAATTATGTAAGTCTAATTGAAACCAATAATATTACTATGGTACTATGTCCTAAATTATAATCTATTTAAGTACATGTTATTTCGGTTGTTTCATTTTTTTTTAAATAAACACGATGTTTCTAAGAGTTGAGTGTTTTTTCTATTGTATTCAAATGACCAAACCCAGTCACATATTATTTTATTCGTGACATAAAATAGTTTAGTACTTTAGCTAGTATAGTAGTACTTTACTATGTTATTTTCATCTTGGCATCGTCTCAATAATATAAGTTGATAAAGTTGAATTAATTTGTAAATCGACTTGATAAGGTAGTCTGCTAAATCATCCTAATTTAGTCATTTTCCTTGATGCAAGGGATTATATCGGGATTTTCATAGTTTATAATAATATTATAATTGTAATTGCTTACCAGCGTGCTTTGATATTGTTTAAATTCAAATAGGTATATAGTTCAAGATAGTTACATAGATGGTTCAGTCACGAGAAAATGATTAATTGCAGCGATTTTAAGTCATCGATATTTTTCTTGTGACTTAACGACTCATCCTATCAGTTGTTAGAAAGTTAACACTATTATGAATTATTAAATTTATGAAAATACATTAAATACAATACTCTCGTCTTATCAGTAATGGAGGTTTTTCTTGACACAGTTATGAATCTATCATCACTACATAATTAAGTTAGGAAGCTATTAATTCTAGGCACAGTTTGAGAATTGGAAGAGGGATTGTAGATAATCTAGTGGATATTTTAAATAAATGATTAGATGATGTCTCAACCACATTTTATTGAAACAACGAGAAATATAGTTCAGATTGTTACAATGTTATAAATTCTGATAAAATAATCATCCTCATATAGAAGCAA
Organism: Nilaparvata lugens; assembly: GCF_014356525.2. Classification (NCBI taxonomy): domain Eukaryota; kingdom Metazoa; phylum Arthropoda; class Insecta; order Hemiptera; family Delphacidae; genus Nilaparvata; species Nilaparvata lugens. Next base: position 63,536,542 of record NC_052508.1, on the reverse strand, counting down.
AATTCGGAAAAATAAAAATATTTATTCACTTATAGTCTATTAATTTTAGAAACATCAATCTTCAGCTACGTTTAGACTAATTGTACACAAAGATGGATTTGAATAAGATCATGATGATATAGGCCTACTCAAATTAACGAAACTTGAGTAAGTGTATTATAATATCATATTAAGAGACTAAACCTTTTTCATCTTCCAGTAACTACAATAGTCTCATTAGAATATAATCAAATTGACAAGTATGAGGAATAACTTATTCAATTTATTATGAGCTTATCTAGTCATTCACGTATATGAATTTGAGATGCAACGACATGTAGTTCATACAAAATTGTATCGTAGTGAGGTTCACATCAAACTGTCAGCATAGCTGGAATGAAAGCATTGATGTTAAGAGATGCTGATGTCAATCTCACTTGGGATATTCTTACTATATCTAAATGTAAATTTAAAAATGATTTAAAAAATCTTGCAAATGTGGTAGCATAAACTCATAAATATAGCAACACAGTATCAAAGATAATATATCATCAATGTAATATAATAGAAGAATATTATATTAACATAGTTGTAAATAAATCAAGAGCACCGAAGCACTAAAAACAGTTAGGTACTAATTATGATAAGTTATTATGCAACTAATACTAAATCAGTTGAAATATGACTAATCTTATCAGTTACGAAACAAATAATGCTAATAAAATATGAATAATATTGTTACACTCATATAGAATATAAGGAAAATCAAGTAACGAAAATGTAAAGACTTTAGAGGTTTGGGTTGAGTGACTTTTTGTTCACACTATAATATCATGATCAAAGTGGCAGTGACATCTCTATATTACTCAAAATGAATTGATGGCTTTTAAAGGAATTATACAAATCTTCAACTAAAAATATACTATTTTTTGTACATTCTGGTTGTAACAATACCTAAAATATTATTCTATTACATAATGCATCAACGGTTCACACAAGATTCATATGATATAATTTTTTTGTTTCTTTTACGAAAAATTCGTTTTGTGGAGCATCTGAGGTAGAAGTTTTGAAAGGAAGACTTCATCTTATCATAAGTACTCGTAATTGAGTTGGATTTACGATTCTTCATTTTATAAACCTAAATAATTGATATTGAAGCATTGTTTGTTTCTAACAAACAAACTAGTGGAATTCACTTCAATCTTAAATTGGAATTCAGTTACATTCTACTACTTCACATAACATAGAAAATACCACTTATTTAGCTCGAAGACAATTAGAACTATTTTATTCAAATTAAAAATGAAGTGAATTTGAATTTTTCCATAGCTAGCTGGACCATCATTACTGTACTATCAATATTTATATCATAATAAAATTGTTAAATTTTGCAATAATATGTTAACTACATATTATAATAGTGGTACATACTGTAATAGTATTAAAAATTTGAAATAATGAATCTTTACGTAAATTTTTATCGATGGAGACAAAAATTGAACTCCATTTTGATAATATACACACACAAAAATATAAAAATAAAACAGCGAATAATAGATTGACACAGCTCCAAATTCTTATAAAACTGTGTTGAATTTTAGTTTGTCTCTTGTTAATTTCTTTCTACACTTGAAATATTTTTCATATTATCTTATTGAAAGACACTTCACTTTGATAAGTTTGATCATTTTTCAACTTCCCAAAAATGTCCTGTATTATTGAAAAATGTTCTTAAAGAGGGTTATGGCAAAGAAGTATCTTATCATTGACCTTCAGATAAAATAAATTTGAGCTTAATGTATTCTGGAATGTATAATACAATACGATTTCACATGATCTGCATTGGAAAATTAAACTTTCCTCATAGCTGCACAGTTTTCAATCTAATTTCGTCTGGTAGTTCAAGTCGAGGAGCTAGTATTTTCGGCTAACTGATTTGTCGGTAAACTATTAGACATATATTACAGTAATAAGCTGAAGAGTTCACCGACATACTAATACAACGAAAACATAAGTTCCTCGACAAATTAGATCTGTGAAGTAATGTGAAAGATCATACAATTAGCTCAGTCAGAAAAATCATTAGAATTAGAGAAACTTGTGTATTGGAACAGCATAAGTAACTAGAGCCCTGTTTTCCCCGAATTTCTTCTCTGCTAGGTCAAAAAAAGAATAGCTTTACTTTTAATGCGAGTGTTCACACATTGGTAAAATGGGAATTTATGAACACACCCATATGCACAAACTGTGATGAAAAAAAAAATAGAGCGTTCACACATGAATTGAGTGAAACCCCCTAAAGATTCAAAAGCATTCTTTTTCTGTGCTGCAGAACAGAAACCGATTGGAAAGTATCCACAGAGCTAAATAGTTACTCTAATATAGTGAGATTTACTTAGTTAGCATTCCTAATTCGCTTCCCATTCCATGAATGCTGACAAATTGAAGAGAATCTCACTATAGCTGCCGATATTTAGCTCAGTAACTTAGCCATCATTAATAACACACTGAGCTAACTATAAATCCGTAACTTGGAAAACACTGAGCTTAGAATTTATGTAAATATAAATCTATATATCTATATATCTCTCGATAGTGATTTAACAGAAACACGGAGTTATGTGGAATTTGTTGATGAAATATAAGCTGAAAATACTTGAGGTTGATTGATCTACCTACTTTCATCCATCAATTTCCAATCAGGATTACCATTTTAAAATATATTATAGATTCAAAACTATTTTACAGATGTGAATCAACCTCGAGCCTCCTGATCTAATCACCAACCAAAGGCACATTTTTTTGTCAATAAACAAAAATCGACACCGCAATTTTGTTGAATACACTATAGTAGTACAATTCTATCTCAATAAAGAAACTAAGCTTTTGTCAAGTTGAAAGACGTTGAATTTGAAAAGATGGTTGGTTGATATGAAGAGTATTATTTATTAAATATCTAAAACCTGCCACGTCATGAACTTTTTAAAAAAAATCCAATTTGTAGAGATTTGAGTGAAATATTTTTGTTTTCAATCAGTTTTTAAATATCAAAATTCAAAATTTTTAGTTGAGTCATTAGTTTTGAAGTGGAAATTGGACTTTTTGAAGTGGAAGTGAAATGTTAACCTTATTCTTTTTTGAAACTTTCATTTGTAAAAATTTGGGACTAGACAGTTTTGGGCTATGCCTGTTGTCTTCTCCCAATCATATTATATTTATTATAATTATGATCTGTAATTGCCAATGAAATGAATGAATGAATGAATTTCCTGTTCCTTCAACAATAACAATCAACATTGGTTCAGCTGTGGCAGGTGTTGCCATGAAAACTGTTTATGTAATTTTAATTAATTTTGAACAAATATAGTGGTATTGACAACGTCGACCACTTATTCTTTCAATTATAGAAAAATACCACAACATCTCTTACCATACAACCATTTTTTGTCAACTGTTCCAACACACAAGTTTCACCAATTAGTGAGCCTCCTAAAACTAAAAAGTCAACACAAAAATTCGTCCACTCAACATTTTTGCAACTTATAATATAATTTCAGTCAAATAGTGTCTAGTTGGTGGCGCGACTAGTGGTAGGTTTGCTTTCCTCTGTGTCAGGTGAGAGAGAGAGCGAAGACAGCTCGTCGACCATACAGGTCAGCTGGTCTTTCAACTGTTCTTTGTTCTCAGTGAGACACAGACTCGTTTTGAACATAAGCAGCAGCTCTTCTTCGTCCGACGACTGCTTATTTTGCCTCGCGTACCTGGTCAGAATGTTGATCACCTGCAATAGACAAATAGATCTAGCACTATTGTTTCAATTAATATACTAGTAGTTCTGTGAACAGTAGACCTCACGCAGTATTCTCATCCACAAGTACCTGATGTCAACTGTTTTAAATGTTAACAAACTCAGTTCACGTTTGAATTTGTATTTCATATGATATAATTGATCCAGTTCCGTGATGATCTTTCTATTTGATGAAAATTAATTTTTTAGAATCAAAAATATTATAATTTTTCCAGCATTTATTTAGTTCATTTGTTTATTTTTATTCACCTATTAAATTAGTTTTTTTCGAATGTGAGAATATTGATACTGATGGGCACGCATAATAATACCATGACTGCAAAACAAAATATTGAAACCAAAGACCTTAAAGCTGCGATTAGACCAAATTTATTAAAAAAATGTTAATAACTCAATCCTTATAAATTATATTAGATTGAACATAACTTATCATACACATGATGAACATATGTGTTTGTCAACTTCCGTTCAATCTAATAGAATCTATAAGGATTAAGTTATAACCATTTTGTTAATAACTTTGGTGTAAACCCAGCTAAAAGATGCATACCTCTTTAATGTCTTTGATTGAAACTATAGACCTTATACAAATACAGTAATAGACTGACTTCTCCACACATCTGTGTAATCACTTATCAGCTGATTTATGATGAATAATTCTATAGTCTGATTTTTACTCTAATATTGGCGTATGGAGAAGGCTCCTTTTTCCTTTTATAATATTAACCTTGAAATGCAAAATTTCCAAAAACCTTGTATATACGTCGACGCGCAATAAAAAAGGAACATACCTGTCAAATTTCATGAGAATCTATTACCGCGTTTCGCCGTAAATGCACAATATAAACATATAAACATTAAGAGAAATGCCAAATCGTCGACTTGAATCTTACTTCGTTCGGTCAATTAATTGTAGAGATTTTCATGCTCAATCTTTTCCACTTGAAATTTTTAGTTTAAATTGTATCTGAAGCCTGATAATTGGGAATCTAAAATCAAACGTTGCATAGATGGGGCGGACCAATACCCAAAAACCACTTTTTTGGACTCAGGGGACCTTGAAACGTTTAGAAATTGGGGTACCTCAATTTTTTTCGGAAAGCAATACTTTCCTTATCTATGGTAATAGAACAAAGGAAAGTAATATTGAAACCAAAGACCTTAAAGATGCATAGCTCTTTGAGGTCTTTTGATTGAAACTATAGACCTTATAGAAATAGGCATGGCTTCTCCAGAATATCTGTGTAATCCACTTGTCAGCTGATTAATTATGAATAATTCTACAGTCTGAATAATTCTATATCTTCAGACTAGATGGTATATATAGTGATATCAGAGTATGGAGGAATTTCTTTTCTTTTCTTACTATCCTTAAAATGCAAAATTTCAAAAAACCTTGTGTATACATCGACGCGCAGTTGAAAAAGGAATATTCCTGCCAAATCTCATCGAATTCTATCAACGCGTTTGGCCGTAATCGTGGTACATACAGACAGACAAAAGCAGATCGAGTTAAATCATAGATCTCACTATGACCGAACGGTCGAAAAGCATTGAGAGCCATGAAGAATTAAAGCATTGTGATCTTCGAATGCACAAATCATACTAGTAGTTCTGTGAACAGTTATAACCTCGTGCAGTTATAACCCATAGCCTCCTCTAATACTGTCCATCGGAGTACATTCTGTCCTGTCTGTATGTTGGCGAGATATCGGTGTGAAAATGGCTGTTAGGGTTGGTGTATCGACCTTTGACCAGTTATAGAATAGACACGGCCCATTGTATATTCATACTGAAAGTCGATGAAGCCAACATCTACTGCCAAATCCACCCATCTTGACGTCACAAAAGTGACGTCACGCATCGTATAGAAATTATAGGAAACTTTTTTGAGTTTGTTGTGTAAGTGTTTGTGGAGTTTATCTTACATTGTTGTTAAACATAGCTTGTTTTCCAAAGCAGATTGTTATTTATTTAAGAAAATGGTAATCTCCTGCGCAGCATATAATTGCACTGAATTTTTTAGGAAAAAAAGTGGAATATCTTTTCATGCGTAAGTTGAAATTTATACACATAAATATTGTAAGTTGTAACTGTAATATAATCCTTGGTTATGATGACAGTGAACTCATTGCAGCATGACAATAAATTAGTTTTGTAGGCTACCGTACCTTATTATTTTCAAAACACATTATAACTTTGAAGCCGATATCACATAACACATTATAACTTAACCAATATCGTTTTTGCCCGTAGCTATAAATAACCTAAAAACACCATGAATCTGAAATAGACACAATCTGAAAGTTTTCCATACGATGCGTGACGTCACTGTTGTGACGTCAAGATGGGTGGATTTGGCAGTAGATGTTGGCTTCAGAGGCTAGACTTCCTAGCATGTCTATTCTATAACTGGTCTAAGGTATTGACAATACTAATCATCTGTTGTAAACAACTACTATCATCAAAAGCTGACCGAGTTGAGAGCAGAGAAAGGTCGGGAGAAAATGCTATGTTACTTTGAGCTATCAATTGCATGCGTCATTGCATGCAATTAATAATCCACTCGATAGCTTATTTATGATGAATTTATGATAACTCTATATTCTGATTTCTACGGTAATATTGGCGTATGAAAGAGGCTCCTTTTCCTTTTATCTTTAAGATATAAAATTTCAAAAAACCTTATTATACGTAGACGCGCAATTCACAAAGGAACATATCTGTCAAATGTCATAAAAATCTATTGCCGCGTTTCGCCGTGAATGCGGGACATATAAACATAAATACATGAAGAGAAATGTAAAATCGTTGACTTTATTCTTAGACCTCACTTCGCTCAGTCAATAAATCTATAAATATTTGGAAAGGAAAGGCTCTGCTCAAAACAGCTTTTTTCCAAATTTTTATAGACATAGTTCCAAAGAATTGCCTATGCTTTTCACTTGTACTACACGTGAATTCCTTTATATTAAGGAATGCTGATAGTTTGTTTTGACACAGAATAGATACAGAATGGAAACTCGGCTAGTACCCTGGAACAAAAATCCGCCATCTTGTTAGAAAGTTCAGTATTGTAATAGTATAAATGGGAGGTTCGGATCACTTTACTGATCCGGATCAATCGGTCTCGTTCACTGCCGCGAGCCAATCAAAAGACAGGATTTTAACTTCTAACAAGATGGCGCAGTCACGTGACGTGTCTAGTATTTGTGACATGTTAAAAGCATTGGTTGGATAGGCGTTTGATTGATAGTTTCCATTCTGTATCTATTCTGTGGTTTTGATTCTCACAATAATCGAGCAATCAACTCAGCTCTCAACTTAAGTAAGCTATTCAACTAACCTGAGTTGTTACTCTCCTCTTGAGTTCGTTGAAAACTACGTCGCCGGGCCCAATGCTGGCCCCAGCCATCTGGCTTGCAGTTTGTCCCTGCTCATTGCGGCAATTGGGGTCAGCTCCTGAAATACACAAGTAATCCATAATATAATAGACAGAATTGGCTTATACACGTACGGGATAGGAAATTCACAAATTACGCATCATCACGTCTTAACTACTCAACTTGATTAACTTGAAGTTTTCCATATAGTTTCTTAATTTACCAAGGATGTTTATAAGCCTAGTCTAAATTCTTCAAGATTTCAGTAGGTCAAGTTTTCAGTTTGTCAAGTTTCTAATTAGACCCTCGCGGAGCACGGGTTACCTGCTAGCATGTAATATTTTTATGCCATCCTTGCTGAAAACAGGAAAGAATTGGATATGTTTATATATACATGTTTGATGAGAACCATTATTGTCATAGGCCTAGTTGCACAAAGGCTGGTTAAATTTTAATTATGATTACTTTCACGAGAACCAATAAGGGAAGGCTTTTTTGAAATGAAGGCTTCTCTGATTGGTTCTCCTTAAATAAATCACAATTAAAATTTAACCAGCCGTGCAACCGGCACATAGCCACTAAATTAAATGTGAGCAACATAAATGTTTGATATTATTTTCAAAATACATTGTAAGATTCAATTCAACAGAATTTAGCAAGAGCAGTTAAAAACAGATAATATATTATTTGATTCGTTTCAGATCATAACATGAGTCTAAAAATATTTTATATATACTATGACTACTATACATATTTTATGGACAACTATTGTAATTCAACTTAATGGAGGAGCAAAATTAGTTCTAAGAAGAGAATCTATGGCATTACAGAACATTATATATAGTAATTATTGAGAAACAACCTAATTTTCTTCATGGTATACAGGTATAAATTAAACTTTTTACATTAAAGATTGTTAGTTTAATTATATTTTGCCTTTACATCATCTCTTGAGCCCTGCTTTCCAATGAATTTCTGCTGTTGAAATAATTACAATTGGAGTGTTCTAACTGGAGTGTTCACACACTGACAGGATGAGTGAACATACCCATACCAATGGTATTCTTTTTCGGTCCAAATCAATTTTCTTTTCCTGATCAATTAATTGGAAAGCAGAGCTTCACAGCTCAACTAATTTATTGAGTGAAAAAGAACGACTCTTGGATTTTATAAATATTACAGGCAAGAGAAGAACATCTGACAATATTGAAATGATGACTTAAAACATTGAAATTAAAATTCGTTTGTCTGTATGAAATTAAGCCGTAGATATTAAATACAATTTCAATTATCATAAATTCTGTTGACCACTTATTAACCGCATACCATTGTGATGGTCTCACCATCGTATTTCACAAAAGAAAAAGCCTTATCAATTGAATAATTATCTGTATGATTGGTTAGTTTTCGAACCTGCTTCAAGTAAGATTTTGACAACTTCCAGTTGGTTTCTGCGAGCAGCCACCTGAAGGGGTGTTTGATCCAGTTGGTTTACAATGTTTGGGTCAGCGCCATTCTTCAAAAGAAGTCTGAAATAAGTAGAATACATTTATAAATAACAATCTACTTCTTAGACATTATATACCCCACAAATCATTTTATTACAGTCATATAGAATCGAGCATAACAAGTCTAGAAGATAAAAGACGGATTCCCACGTATTATTATCAGAATCAGAGAACTCAAGTCTCAAGTGAGCTACATATAAAGGTGCCTACAGACTTTCGCTCTGCTTCGCAATCGAACATCACTCGAGCAGATCGATTGATGATCGACCGGGGAGCAAGAGTGGAACGCGAAAAGAGCTAACATCTCCCGTAACGTTCATGATCGAAGCGAGTGCGGAGCGTGCGTGGAGCGATTGCGGAGCGTGTTGGAGGCGCGTATATCTGTACGCTGCACCTTTATATAGAGTCAGTAAAAGTATAATAATTCCGAAGATTTCTAATAGGACTTTTCCCACGCAGCCCAGCTGAGAGAATATTGAAAGTTATAATTGACCGAGCGGAGTGAGGTCTAAGATTCAAGTCGACGGTTTGGCCTTTCTCTTAATGTTTGAATGTTTATATGTTGCGCATTTACGGCGAAACGCGGTAATAGATTTTCATGAAATTTGACAGGTATGTTCCTTTTTTAATTGCGCGTCGACGTATATACAATGTTTTTGGAAATTTCGCATTTCAAGGATAATATAAAAGGAAAAAGGATTCTCCTTCATACGCCAATATTAGAGTAGAAATCAGACTATAGAATTATTCATCATAAATCAGCTGACAAGTGACTACAGAGATGTGTGGAGAAGCTAGTCTATTGCTGTATTTCCATAAGGTCTATAGTTTCAATCAGGCACTTGTGGATGAGAATACTGCGTGAGGTCTACTGTTCACAGAACTACTAGTGTATCTATTGGAACTTATACTGATAAGTGGGAATCCGCTTCAAGTCTCAACTTATTTTATTTATTCATTGTATAGAGCGAACAATACAAAGTCAGAAAAGAAGAAACAGGATAGGCTATTGCCCAAAACTTCTATTTCTTAATTATGTCTAAAATCATCCAAAAATTATGTAGGTTGTGTCCTTTAATTTCTATACCAAATCATCAATCTTGAAATTACAAATCAGAATAGAAAAAAATATTTTTCAATTTCAATTTATTCGAAATTAAACTAAATTATTTGAACAAACAATTTATTGAGCATACAGGTGCTCACGTGAATACAAAATCACGTTTTTCAATTTGTGAATGCTCCTCTTAAAGCCCTATTCACTCAGAAGTGGCATATGGCAAGGACGTTTTTCACTCCTATACAAAAATATGGTCAAATGCAAACCCTTCGAATTGTGTAGTGTTGTGGAGTGAAAGTGCCAAAAGCAGAGCAGTGTTAATAGTGTAAATGTGTATAATACATGATAATTTGGTTATATTTTTATTTTTTTCAATTTTAAGTTATTTGCTAGAAGTAGACTAGTAGTCCTGGTGAGAAATACCTATCTTATTAATTAAACTCTTTATTATATTAGAAAAAATTGCTCATTAGTCTTTTTAGCCTAGATTGCAATGTATCGAGAAAACATGCAAACCACTTCAAATGCCACGTTACTTTGAGCCCATTCATGAAAAGGGTCTTCAACCTACTCCGTCATAATATGGAATATAATCCGTCTTAATTGAAATATATTCAATATTTTTCCTTCTGTATCTTCTTTCTCTATCTTTGGAGGGTTAAGTTAAGAGAGGGTTGGCTGCACCCTAACATCGCCCTCCTAGGCTTAAAATAAAGGCAGCAATTCAACTCAATTCTTCTTCTTATTCTAAAATAAGAAATTCTATATTAAGCTTCGACTGATGTATCAGACTGAAGGCCGATCTCTACATTAAGTCTTTAGTATAGTCTCTACAAGGTTGACGTTAGGGTAAACAACCAGGTTCTGCAACAGGTGAGAGTTAAGTATATCTTCAAAAGGAAGCGCATCTCGTCAAATGGAAATGGGCAGGACACGTGGCGAGGATGGCACCGGAACGCTGGGTAAAGATAAGCACCGAATGGATTCCGCGCGACAGAAGAAGAACGAGAGGACGCCCAGCCCTTGGATGGAGGGACGAGGTCGCTCAGCATGTAGGAGATAAGTGGCCGACAACAGCCAGGGATCGGAGAAGGTGGCAAACAATCATGGACAATTTGTAGATATATTGTAAATGTTGTTATTTCAAGATGTATTTTTAGTAACTGCCAACCAAAAATCACCTCAATTGAGAGGCTTTTGTTCATTTCATAAATGCCAATAAAGCTATTATTACTAGTAGTTCTGTGAACAGTAGACCTCGCGCAGTTATAACGACGTCCCAAACCATAAGCACATCCACACTGATACACTAACTATTTATTTGATCAGATCATGCTTACACAAGATTTAATTATCATATAACGCTTTCCGGAATTTAGCGCGAGAAAACCAGAAGACATCTAGGCGCCCAGATGAGTTGTTATATAAGTTCTTTGCAAAGACCTTAAAGATGCATAGACTCACATGCAGTGCTAGTGTCGTACTTGGAATTGAAATCCGTTATTGAGGGGGCAACCCATAAGATTATTAAATACCAATGCCACCAATGCCTTTGTGATCTATAGTATTACAAATATATATTTATATAATATCTCGTGCTAAAATACTCCAATGGCGGCCTTCAATTTCAAGTAAGAGCTATCATTGGGAAGGCATAGGCATTGTGGGTCTATATCTCTTTAAGGTCTTTGGTTCTTTGCATCCTATTTAATAGTGCATAAAAATTGCATTCAATGAGGCATGCAATTTATAGTCTACACAGCTGCTAATTTTTTACCAAGTTACATGATATATTGAATTGCATGCGCCATGGCATACAATTTATAGTCAACTCGACAGCTGATTTATGATGAATAATTCTATAGTCTGATTTTCACTCTAATATTGACGTATGAAGGAGGCTCCTTTTTCCTTTTATATTATCCTTGAAATGCAAAATTTCCAAAAACCTTGTATATAAATCGACGCGCAATTTAAAAAGGAACATACTGTCAAATTTCATGAAAATCTATTACCGCGTTTCGCCGTAAATGCGCAACATATAAACATTTTAACATTAAGAGAAATGCTAAACCGTCGACTTGAATCTCAGACCTCACTTCGCTCGGTCAATTATTATTATTATTATAGTCTCTATGTATGCCTTTAGTCTCTACAAAAAGAGCCTTTAGACATTTTTGTTTTACTCACTTAACAAGATCGACAAATCCAAACTCAGCTGCCATATGGAGCGGGCGACTGAACTCACTCCACTCGCTCCCGTTGATGTTCACTTGACCTCTGTTCATCAGGAACTCGGCGCGTTCTGTGTTGTTGAAGAACAAGGATAGCAGGAACTCTTTTTGATCTGGAACAGGATAACATAGATGATAAAGACATATATCCAATTTAGTTATTATAATAGCCTATGTTTCCACTCCTTTTGCAATACCGTATTAAGATTTTGAGGTGGCTCAAATCCTGTGTACTTTTCTTAATTTATTCAATTTTACTTCACTGAATTTTATTTTCCAATTAACACAGATTAGACTGTGGAGATTCGAGTGGAAATATAGCCTCATGTGGACTATGTTATCAATCAAAATTCGGGATAGAAAAAGATTTAGGTGAGTTCTGTCGATTCTCCAATAACCAATGAATTGATTTTGTGATTGTATATTGATAAATATATCAAGTATTATATTACTAGATTATTAGATGATGATGTCAGCTAAGCATATTGTACCTGAAAAGTGGTCAAATTTCTTCTCACTCCATTTTCGGCAGAAGTGAGATTTTGGCCCGATTGTAAACGTCATTTGAGGCTCTACAAAATAAGTTTTCAATAGATTAGTCATTGACACGATTGAACGTGGCATATATTAAATTTGACCACCATAGAAGGATGTCATTAAACTGAAGAAACAGAGACATTAGATGACTTAATCTGACAACAATGCTGACTTATTTTTAATGTTGTAGGGCATAAGTGTGACATGTTTACTCTCAACTACATGTCATGATAAGACTGTTATCCATTCATTCATTTATTCGTGTACAGAATCACAAATCATATAAATATGATTAGGAAAGAACAACAGGCTTGGTTATCAAACCCTTTTTCCGATCTCCTATACATTCAAGACAGCTAGTTCAAATTCATGTGAATTTCTAGTGAATTCAAGGAAGCTAGTTTCCCTGCTTTTCAATGAATGTCTTCTCTGCTAAGCAGCAAGAGAATACCATTGATTCTTACGGAAGTATTCACACATTGGCAGACTGCAAATGTGTGAATACTCCCATAAGACTAATAGTATCTTCTTTCTGCTCAGCAGAGCGGAAATTCTTTATGTAAACAATTACTTTCCATATTACCTATAATATAATAAAGGAGAGAATTGACTTATACACGTACGGGATAGGAAATCCACGGATGACGCATCATCACTTCTAAGCTACTGAACTAAGTAACTTGAAATTTCGCATATTGATTCTTAATTTAGCGATGATGGTTACAGGCCTATTTCAAATTCTCCAAGATTTTAGTTTGTCAAGTATCTAATTGGACCCTTGCGGAGTTCGGGTTACCTGCTAGTTAGAAATGAATTGGAAATTATAGTCTGTGTAAAATAAGTTGAGACCAAGTCCTCTATCCGTAGAAATTACAGAGGCCAAATCGTGTAAAATTGAACCTTTCTCAAATTTCCAATTCAACGTCAGAATTGGATGTAGAATATCAACCACGATATCCTAGTAGTGCTAAAAAGGCTTCAGGGTTGAAGGATTAAAAGGAAATTGAACTTTTCTAATAAAATTGGGAAGATCGCGAAGATTTGTTTTTCTTTTGAATATTTATTTATCGTATATAACAACACATATAAAGCTCATGAGTCTCAAATGTCTACATATATACTAATTATTTTCCAAAAAAAAATTTCGCAGTGTTTCCAATTTCATCATAAAAGTTAAATTTCCTTTTAATCCTTCAACCCTGAAACTTGTATAGCACCAGTGGCGTAACGTACATCCCCGCTGCCCCCGCGGCGCGGGGGGGCCCGGGTCCCTAAGGGGCCCAGATAATATGTACGGTAGGCTAATTTAGGTTTTCTGAAAAAATAAAATTACCCGGTCTAGGGGGCCCGGGTTAGGGCCCGAAATGATAATTATATATTGCATACTTTAAAAAGAAAAATTAAATAATCATGGAAGTAACTTTAGATAAAATGCAGAAGTTTTATTGTGGAAAATGACAGGTTTGTGAAAATGAATGATCCATTGTGTACGAAGAAATATGCAATAGAACAATGTTATCAGTCTGGTTATAAATCAATATCAAGAGAATACAAGTAGAAAATAATGAATAAGGCAAGAAAGAAAAACAATCATTGTTCAAATTTACTCGTAATAATAATTATAGTTCCATTGTCAGAGCTTCAATAATTGTGTGCTGACAGTGAGCTTTTTAAAAAATTAGGAATGTTGTTTTGTTTACAAATCATTAAAATTTATACATCCGGTGAGACAATCCAGACTGAGACTATTCAAACCACTTACTTATAGATAACATTTACTTCTTTTCTCTCTGATTCAAACAAAGATTGTCGGAATGGTTCTAAAGTAGACGTTATCTTCATTTTACTTTCTTAAGTAAGCATTGGAGGAAAGAAATTATTTTCTCATTGAATTCCTGAACATATATACCATATAGTGTGGCAGGGCCGCCGTAAATATAAATACTATATAATAGCTTACTCAATTCATTATTTCATTTGCAATACCCATTCGCATTCAGTGGTTGGATTCGCTAAAGGTTGGATTCTATACTTGTAGCTTAAAACATAATTCTTGACTTAAATTGTACAAATCAATCGAGAACAAGTTTGATTTCTTCAACTAAGCTATATGTAATTCACTCATGAAAGATGTATGTTCACATTAGAGTTTAATGCTTGGGATTATAAGGGAGAAGGGGCTGGGAAAGGTGGTACGATTTTAGAAGAGGGGCCTGGAATTTTTTTGCGGGGGGGGGCACGGTTTGGAAACGTTACGGCACTGTATAGCACTACTAAGATATCGGGGTTGATATTCTATATCCAATTCTGACGAATTGGGAATTTGAGAGTTGCAATTTTACACGATTTGGCAAGCCTGTAATTTCTCCGGATGGAGGGCCAAGTCTCAACTTATTTTACACAGACTATAGTGCTTAACAAAAACTGAAGGGTTACTACGTGGCTTTTTTGATGAATTGAATTAGCCAATCTTATCCGACTATAGCGAGATTCACTTCAAACCATCAGCTATCCTTATAGATAAAATCAAAGCTTTCTTTCAATCAATGCTGAACATTTAAAATGAATGTCATCATAGAAACGAATTTATTTATAAACAGCAGGTATCCTACTGTAATTCAAATATTATTTAACCCATAAAAAATACAAAGGTTACATTGCAATACAAACCATGTTTTACTGGAATACCCTACAAGACTATTCGTCTGAGTGTAAGGGGTAAAAAAGTAAATTCGTATGGCTTTTGTTGGTGGGGAGTCCCTTGCGGGAAGGTCCCACCGCCTGAATATATAGGCCCGTCAATGGGCCTTACGACTAACATACTTCAGCCGGGACCGACAGTTTAACGTGCCCATCCGATAACACGGGAGTGATCTGGTTAAAAAACTTTTGGTATTGAGACGTCTTTTGGTAGTGTAAGGGGTGAGTTCCTGTTACAGAGTGGGTCCGTAGACAATAGTCTATTCATAATGTCTATATACTAGAATGTCCGACTATATTAACAAGAAGAAGGTGAGTATAAAATAGTTTGTATTATCAATTAATGATTAATGGGAAGTGTTGGGGTTATTTTTTGAAAATGCTAACAATTTGAAGTAAATAGACATTGAAACAAACCAAAAAAATTGAATGAAATAAAATTAGTTAAGTTGAAACTAATATCGGGTGACTCAGCTGGCTCAGGTCAGGGTGTCACAAAGAGTTCAGGTCAGAGCAACTGATCAATTTCAGTGCTGACTACTACCTCCGTAAACAAAGCCGTAGTGTATTCGTGTGACGTCAACACAGGTAGGGCTCCTACTCCAATAAAAACACTGGTTGATATAGATCAGATCAGCTGAAATCAACGAATTCTTATTGGTGTAGGAGCCCTACCTGTGCTGACCTACGGCTGCACTACGGCTTCGTTTACGGAAGTAGTGCTCTGACATGACTTAATGACTGCTTTCAGGCAGCCGGGACCGACGACTTTACGTGTTCATCCAAAACACGCTAGTGGCCCAAGAAAAACATCCAGGCCGGCCCAGATTCGAACCCAGGCCCTCTGGGTTAGAGCCAAAAACATAGTGGAGCGGCGAAGGTAAAGGAGGAGGTAACTAAGAATGTTGAAAGTTTTCAAATGTGGAGCAACGAAGATTGGGTAGAAGGTAGAACAAAGCAGACACATAATAGATACATGCATCAATTAAAAAAATCAGCTACCTTCTTAATTCAGGGTGGCCACATATTTTAAAATGAAAAAATCATGAGTAATTCCCGGTTTTCCAGAGTAAAATTTCAAATTTTCCAGGTAGATTATCCACAGTACTTGAGGAACAAGATACTTTCGTAAAGAATTTATTATGGAAATATTCAGTTTGATCTTCCATGACGAATTGCGAATAGCGTATTTAAATTTTCAAATATATTGATAATTTTTGACACTGCAGTCTATTTTTGTGAGGAATTAGTACGTTCTTTTAACTACTCATGTGTGTGGATTGCTTTCGGACAGGGTCCATTTTCAAAACTCAGTGAATAGTTAAAAAACAAAGAATTCATAACAAAAATAGATTAATGTCAAAGTTATCAATACATTTGAACATTTATTATGTATTCTGAGTCATACTTTTACTAATGAAGCCACATACAAGTATGTACAGTACCGTAGCCGATTCCGGTTGTTGGTGACTCTTCAAACTTTGACGGAAGTCTCATTCCGAAGAGAATGACGCCATCAAAATATTTAATTTTAAAATGTAATTGATTAATATCATTGCCAATTATTATTGCCATCGTGTGTTTTTCATTTGAGTTTATTGTTACTGTACATTTCTTTACTAAATTAATTGGAATTTAAGAAAAATTCATGAGTAATTGGAAAAATTCATGAGGAATTCGAGGTTCTCGCGGTTTTCCAGGTAGGTGGCCACCCTGTTAATTACTTTTAACATTGGCCGCTTCTCTATTTTTTTCACCCCAACAAAGCCAGCGTCTAACCCACTCGACTATATCCACTCCAGTTCTGAGTGAATCTCCCTATAGCCACTTTTACCCAGCGGAATAGTAATTGTTATTACACAATGAACGGAACAGTATTTGAATATTATTTTGCATTTATAAGGAATTTTAATTGAAAAAATACAGACCTTTGTTAAGTCGATAACTTCTGGCAACGCAGCCTCTCAGCGCAATTCTGTCATCCCTTATTTTGCTCGACTGAAACATATTTTTGAACATGGGGTCCGCGTATGGTGAATTCAAAGATGGCGCATGCGAATATCTCCTTTTTGACGCAAAAAATTTGATTTTTCCTGAAGACAGTGAAAATTATCACAATAGAAAATACTTATTGAAAAATAACAATTAAATATTGCAGAAAATAATAACAAAGGACAAAATATATTGGCAAATAACAATAGAAAATAATAATAGTGATGGACAACAGATATTGAAAAAATACAATGAAAATTGTATAAAATAATAACAATCAATAATATAATAACAATACTGAGGGTGATGCTCATATAAGCTCTTAGGCTTGTGCGTGTGTGATCTATATAGGAAGAGTATTAAACAAAGGATAGCCAAAAGTTTAATATTCATGAAGACGGGTTATTAATATTATTTATGCAAGATAGCATATTTGAATATAATAAAATAGCATAATGAAGATAATAAGTAGATTATTTCAACTTAGCATATCGCTGTTTAGTACTTTAGCTTGTTGAGACAACATCGTAAATAACTTACTGCTCTTATTGCTTAATGCAGTATGCTTACTGCTTATTAAGAAAATTAATCGCATAAATTAAGAAAGTTTTCAATGTTTTTTGGGCCTCATTACACAGTCATATGTATGATCATAGAAATTCTGTATTTTATAGTAATAGCTTGGTAAAAGGTCTTGTATCAAATATTTGTCATATTTGATGCAAGTTCAAGGTTCGATAAAATGTTATCGTAGATCTATGGTCATACATAAGACTGTGTGAGAGCCCTTAGTAAATTACAATATAGATGTAACTGCTACGAATAAATCGTCCATCAAAGCTGTTAGAGATTATTGGACATTTTGATAACATTATCAAATTAGGTTCATTAAACTACACATAAAGAATGAGATGTTAAATTTTTTTCAGTTGAAAAGTTAAATTTGAGTGAGGCTGCAGAAAAATGTGAATCAAACTCACCACAGAATGGATTACCTGGGTCTGGAGGAGGGTAGTAGACAAAAGGGGTAGAGAGTATCATTGGTTTGGAGTGTATTTTTTCTTCTTCCTAAAACAAGAATTAAAAAAATAGAAGATATATTTTATAGTTGACAACAAACGAAAATAGTTACAGTGGGAAGTAGAAAAAATTAAGATACTGCCGATGTGCCGTGCATAGTGTAGACATCATTTAAGATAGAAATAGTTGGGCTACGGTATTGATAAAAAAATTATATACAGTTACTAAGTTAAAGAGCTGATATTTTATGCTGAAATTTTTGCTTACAGTCACCAATACACACGTGAACATGAACTATGAATCTTTAAAGAATGATAATTTAAAACTAAACTACAGTTCTCTGTAAAGTTAAGAATTTGACGATCAAGATTGGCGACTTCACCTTCACCCTGTGCAGGATAAATCATACAGAATTCAAATCAAATCAACTAAATTTAATGAGAGGTTTATCATCTTGTTGTGGAGAATGATATTAAATAGAAAAATAAAGAAAGATGAATCATTACCAATAAAGTTTTTTAAATGTGAAAGTTGGAAATGATGACGTACGTTGTTGTTTACCTAATGTAGTTGTCTAATAAAGAAAATAAACATAATTTTAATGAAACAAAACGAACAAATTTTAAACTTTATTTTTTGTTAATTGATAACTGTTTGTATTGCAATGAATTGGATTAAAGTTTAAAAATAAAAAATTGCAAAAATGTAAGTGTTCTTTATAGTCTAACGTAAAATTAAACACAACACAACCTTCCAACAAAGATAAAATAGCCATAAGGCTAAACAAAATAATTATATTAAACGTCTTTTAACATTAAAAAATACCTATATATATATTTAGGTTAGATATAATCTAATTTTCTTCCAACAAAGATAAGATTGGAACTCACCTCCAGTCTAGTGATGATTTCTCTCAGAAATTTGGCTACTTCTGTACACGATTCATTATCTAATTCCATTCTTGCTGAAGCAAAAATTCTTTATCAATACGAATAAATTACTCCTTGCTATTTATAATGAAATTAAATTGTAAATTTCACCTGATTTCTGAAATATAATTATATAAACTCAACTTTGTGTTTGTCAACATGAAAATGGACTCAGACATAACATGACTGGTTTGTGGTTTTTTGCCTGTCGACTGATCAAGAACCAAGAAGTCGATGTTTTCACCAGTGAGAAATGAACAATAAAGCACAATATGAAATTGAAAAATAATCAAATCTATCAGTATCAGTGAAAATTTTATTTTATTCCAAATTTTAATACATAATGTTGGGTAAATTATTAATTTTATGTATTATTTTTTTAAAGATTTTACATGCTGTCAGGTTGGCAAAGAAATTCTCTGCTTAAAAGCGCGTAATTCAAAAATATTATAAATGCGTCTTCAAAAATGTCATTAAAACAGTATTAAAGGTACCTAGCCTTTCTCCAATTATTTTGTACCGAGATAACTGTTTTATTTTCCCGTATTACAATTGATAGGTAGTTAATATTTTCATCTCAAAATAATTATTAAAGTTTGTTCATAAATTAAATAACAGCTGTAAACAAAATGCTGTAAGGCAAAACATTTAAAAAATTCAATGTTGTTGTTAACACCAATAACGGTACCGTATTTAAACAAATGCTGGTCAATAATTCTGTAATTTTATAAAAACTTTATAATGCCAATCTCAAAGTTTAAAAAGCTTTTTCAAATTATTAAAATGAATGGAGGTCTCAGACAATCACTTTACAAAATATATGTTCATGACGTTCTCAAAGATGGAAAGCAAGTTGGTGAGGATGAGTATGGAAATAAGTACTTCGAGAATAATAGGTACAGTAGAACTACTTATTTTCAGTGGTAGGTACTCCTAGTATGGTATCCTACCTTAGGTTCCTTCTTATTATATTATTTATAAAACATTCTGCTTCATCCATTCCCCACATTCAGATGATAGCGATCCAGTGACTGCTTTCAGTAAAAATTTTAATTATCACCCACAAATTCATTTTAACTGTAATATGCCCGTCACACAGCAACCTAGTTCAAAAACGTCAAAGGTAAGAATTAGATGAATTGCATCTAACTAGTAAATCATGCTCTGTATCAAGATGATTATTTACTTACTAGACTACACGTTTAATTTATCTTGATTTCAACTACAGCAATTATATATTTTTTAATAATTAACAGAAAACTTTGCATTGTTTTTCTTTAGAATCTTATGTTAATCTTTCAATAGAATTCACTGTTTCATAATGGTACCATATGATAGAAAATGTCCTATGCTTATTTGTAATATGATTGACCCCGCACAGTTCTTTCAGGGGTGATATTCTTTATTTTTTCAAACTGAACTGTAATGTGTTCAATATCTTTGTTTATTTGGAAAACACATATTTTCCAGCCATATACCTCAGAATTAGATTTTGATGAATAGTTTTCTAGTTATTGTTGTTTCTCAAAAATCTGTATATTTTGAAAACTGAGGTCGAAATATAAGAAAATTCTACTAATCATATTTTTGTTGCAAATATTATGTAAAATCTATGGACTTCGGCTGTTACACATTTTGTGAGACACTCTGTGTATATAAGTATCCTTATGTGATACATTAGGCCTAACTTGTTTGAGGGAGAGAATTTTAAGTGAGTCTCACTATATGAAATATATTAAATTCGTATGGCTTTTGATGGTGGGTAGTCTCTTGCGGTAAGGTTTCACCTCGCTTAAATATATAATTTAAGCCGTCAATGGACCACACTATATAAATTTTGCTATCGTAAATAATATGAAATAAGATATTTTTCTATTAAGAATAAAATTTGATTTAATTTTAACCAGGTACTTCAGAGGCGCCAATCGCTGGGTGGAATACAACCCCCAGGTCTACCTGGACTACGACCCCACCCAGATGGACCCCGCCTGGCACGGCTACATGCACCATCGCACAGAGTATGTGCCTTCCGAACAGCCGGGTCGACCTCCCAGGTACAAGTGGATGCTACCCATCGAGGAGAACCCATCAGGTAGCAGGTTGGCCTACATGCCTTACAGCACCACTAGACCCAAACTGCACCATTGGGTGCCACCCGGGTGTGATGGGGTGAGGTTGGAGGGAAAGAAGGTTGAGCAGAGGTGTGTGACGCTGGGGTCTTCCAAGAAGAGATTAAATATGGAGGTGAAAGAAGAGAATAAGTTTAAAGTTGACGGTAAATAATGGTTGGAATGAACTTTTAACAAGTTGTAGAGAGTGTATATTATTGTTTGAGTTTTTGAAAATAAATAACTTTAAAAAAGTTTAGATTATTCCCAGTTTATATGATAGAAACCTGTTGACCTTCTAGGATGTCTTTTTCAACCTAGTTTTTAAAATAGAATACAAGATTGATATTTTGGAAAATTTTGAAAGCTTGTATTACGGTAATTTGCTTGAAAATTTTATTTTAAGAATAAATAGCTTGCTGATAAATTATTGGGATATAATATTCATATTGATTGAGGTTTATAATGTTAATTAGTATACAGAGTGAGTGATATGTATAGGAACACTTCAATAAATAATTGGAGACCGTTGTGGATATAATACTGTAACTTTCAGGGTAAGTTATTGGTCAAATACTCTACCTTTTAACGTACAACTGAATTTCAACCCCTCATAAGGGGGTGACTTAGGGGTTGTAACTCGAATATTTCCAATGTATACACCCATTGTGTGGTACATCATTTAAAAGGCCTTTTAAAAACAAGAAAGATGACAACAATAAAAATGTCTTAATGATACTTGCATCCAAATGGCGGCTGATTAGTTTTCAAAGAAATGAGGGGTTGTAACTAAAATATTTTGAATGTAAACACTCATTGTGTTATACGTCATTTTTATGGTATATCTAAACCGAGAAGAAATGAAATCAATAAAAATGTTCTATGATACTTATTCAAAATGGCGACTGATTGAGCTTTATCAATTATTTTTTCAAAAACTAAAACTTTAATCAGCCGCCATTTTGGATACAAGTATCAAAGAACATTTAAATTTATGTTATCTGTCTTGTTTTAAAAAGGCCTTTAAAATGATGTACAACACAAGGTGTTTACATTTAAAATATTCGAGTTACAACCCCTAAGTCACCCCCTTATGAGGGGTTGAAATTCAGTTGTACGTCAAAAGGTAGAGTATTTGACCAATAACTTATCCTGAAAGTTACAGTATTAAATCTACAACAGTCTCCAATTTATTGAAGGGTTCCCATACATATGACTCACTCTTTATAGTTTGAAAATTTTAATCAAGTAATAAGTTCCTCCTCGAAATATCTCCACCAATTAGTGAGTGATTGAAATTGACCTCCTTGCTATGTGTTGCCACATGACCATATTTTTATAGACTTGATTAATGACATCGATCGGAACTGAAAGCTAAACATCGACCATTCCGTTTTGTTTGTACTTTTAGACCCAAATTCACCAGAAACGAAAACTAGGTTTGAGCAGCAGTTGGTTGCAAGTCAGATTAATTTTAATAATTAGAACTGGTTTTAATATGATTTTTGTCTATTCAGAATCAACTGGCACTCAAACCAAGTTTTCTTTTAGGTGAGTTTGGTTCTTAATGTTGTTTGCACAGAGAAAGCTCAAACTTAATTGAACTAATTGAATTTTTTCTTCTCAATGTGTCTTGTAAATTGTCATATAAGGATAAGGTTAGACAAGTTTTGTGAAAGTGTTGTATTTTATACTGTAAATTTGTTTTTTGAAGAATAAATGATTTTGATTTTTTTTTTTTGATTTGAACTAACTGGTGGTTCAATCTCAGAGTGAACCACATTATGGGCCGTTTGCACAGTTACAGCTAAAACTGAATTTAATCAGCTGGTGGTTTAAACTCAAAATAAACCACATTATAACGAACGAGACTTGATATGGATTTAATCCAGTTTAAAATGATATTTAGTTTCAACTGAAACTGTCCAAACGGGATCATTATAAATTTAATACAGTTCAAACAGAGAATCCGTTCCAACTGTGCTGTGCAAATGGCATTAATGCCCAGTTTCACCAAGATCGGTCGACACATTTCAACATGGTAAAATCAGGTAAGGAGTGCACAGGAACATATAAATACTCTCTATGGCGATAGTTAATATCCAGTGGACACCTGTAAAGCTTAAACAGTTCGACAATGTTCAAATACCTTGACCAATCTTGGTGAAACCGGGCATAGAGTACAATAGAAGAGAAATTATTCTCGATCATGAATGCCATCATACACTTCCTGCCTGCCCTTGAAGTTCACTCAACTGTATACTAATACAGTTTATACTATCAAACTGTAATTTCACACGTTGAATAAGATTCTTGCATTAAGTAAGATAGGGTTGGCAAAAATAAGCAGCACACATAGAAAATATAACTTTAATGGTCTAAAAACTCTACTGTCAATTCCGAACTACCGGATAGTTGGTAAAGTCTTATTATTTGATCAAGTACAATCTGACTGAGTTATCAAGGTTGAAGTGATATCTCACAGTATAACAGGAGGGTATACGAGGAAGTCCAGGTCTGTTCGAATTCAACATTTTGGAGTCAGAAACCAATAAAAATCTATTCTCATGAGTTTTCACTCTCCTTGAATCTGTAAAATAGAAAATAATGGATTACTGACTTGGAAATGTTGGAATTTTACTTGAAGCAAGGAAATATAGAATTTTCCAACCATTCGAAAACAATTGCTATTTTCGATATCCATATTATTGAAGGAATGCTTAAAATATTCGGATTGGTTATTGATTTCAATCATATAAATAGCTATTGATAAATTGATCTTGTACATATGATAATTATGCCTCATTCATATAAATCAGAGATTCTCTCTCACAAGTCCAAAAATTCAACAATTGTTATAGGCTAATGCTCACCATAAAAAATCAACTCTTATAGGTACTCAAAGAATTAACAATTTACGTTTAACGTCTACGTTTTCATAAAAGACATGAATAATATCTAATGCCCCTGCAATGGAATCTGAGTTGAAAATATTGCCAAAATTAAATTGTGAATACTTGCAAAATTGTCGACTGATTCTCTATCCATTAGTCATATTCAATTACTAGTCTGAATAAGTGTAGAATTATTAATTATTCATTGAAAAAAATATTCAAAATTTTTTGAGTTTTTAAAATTATTAATTGTTTAGTAATTAAATAAACAATTATTATAAAATCAACAGTGTAAAGTAATTGTCATATCTTAATCAATTCACGTTCAAAATGATACTTATATCAAAAATGAACAGACATTATGTCAACCCTTAGCTACATAGTTATTAATATCAACCTTTTGTTGAGAACTGATGAATCGAAAACGTTCATATTCGTTACAGAGGCTCAACTAGTGTCTACAATTTTTTCATATAGAAAGATTCAAATATTCGCCACCTATACGAACAAAATCGATGTTTTCCAGCGTTTTCCTGAGTGGCCTCAGTCAACTGGTGATTGAACCGAGCCTAAAAATCTGCATTTGACTATTTGACGGGAGGAAGTAACCTCAAAGAGGAATGCAGACGAGTGAAGCGGGTCTGCTGTTCTCATCTTTGGATGATTCAACCGGGTGTCCAGGGGTTGGAGCCCCCTGGCTAGTCGGTTACGGCGAGCGAGCGATTGTCTGCCGGCTAGTTCAATCATATTGTTTTTGTGAAGAAAAATATGTATGATATAGAATGCAGACTGAACTGTAGAGATGTATCCTCCATTTTCCCAACTATGAGATCAGTGGTTTTTGATCCATTAACAAAGGTTCTTTATAGGATGAATAATATACTGACTCAATTTGAAGGTAAACTTATTACTCAGTAGTAAGTTTTTTTCACTTTCCTTGCCCTATTACCATAGGTAAGGAAAGTATTGTTTTCCGAAAAAAATTAAGGTACCCCAATTTCTAAATTTCTATACGTTTCAAGGTACCTTGAGTCCAAAAAAGTGGTTTTTGGGTATTGGTCAGTATGTGTATATGTGTGTGTGTGTGTGTGTGTGTGTGTGTGTGTGTGTGTGTGTGTGTGTGTGTGTGTGTGTGTGTGTGTGTGTGTGTGTGTGTGTGTGTGTGTGTATATGTGCGTCTGCGTACACGATATCTCATCTCCCAATTAACTGAATGACTTGAAATTTGGAACTTAAGGTCCTTCCCCTATAAGAATCCGACACGAAAAATTTCGAACAAATCCAATTCAAGATGGCGGCTAAAATGGCGAAAATGTTGTCAAAAACAGGGTTTTTCGCGATTTTCTCGAAAACGGCTCCAACGATTTTGATCAAATTCATACCTAAAATAGTCATTGATAAGTTCTATCAACTTCCACTAGTCCCATATCTGTAAAAATTCCAGGAGCTCCGCCCCATGTGATTTTAGATTCCCAATTATTAGGCTTCAGATTCAATTTAAACAAAAAAATTAAGTGGAAAGATTGAGCATGAGAATCTCTACAATTAATGTTCAGTGAAATTTTCACCTAAAATTGGAAATAAGCTCGAAATTCGAGAAAATGTGTTTATTCAATAATGCAAACTGTTGGCAACTGTTGATTCTATTAAATCATTCACTATGAAGAGATAGCAGACTTCGTGTGTCTCCAGCGTTATTGTCCTGTCACCAGCTGGCAGATCTTTGAATGGTAGACTTGAGATGCGCGTGTACACTAGCGTCAGGTGATAAATTTTCATAACGGCAAGGAAAGTTGTGTGAGTGCGCCACACCAGATTTTTCGGTTCGTGTTTGAAAATTTCTTTAATAAGTGAATATTCTCTATTTTAAAAATAACTGATTGTTATAAATTATTATTATTCTGGAATTTGAAACATTTAAATTAAAAAAAAAGGTTTGTATAAATATTTTTGGACTGATAATTTTAGAAATCTAGAAGACATAACCTAATTTCGGACTTTTAATGTTACCTAAATTTGGGAGAGAAAAAGTACAAGGTATTCTTAGTTATTCTCTCCCGATCTGTGCTTCATTATAAAAGAATAAATAATTTGTAACTTAGAATTGCTCCATATTCAAATTAACAGAACAATAACTATTAGTGCTATATTTGAACCATTTCTTTTGATATAATACTCCAATAGAATCTTATAATGATTATTAGGCTAGACAATTTCTCATCTACAACTGCACTGACAAGTTTAGTACTCACAGTTCAGTTGAGTCCGGACGCTGTTCAAGTCACTGAGTCCCATCTCTAGCGTACAGTATCACGGTACGTTAAAGATAGGGCTTAATGCCATGAAACTCGTCCGAACTTGGCCAAACTGTAAAGTAATTTCTGTAAACCATTTAACCTTTGTAAAGTATTGTAAACAATTTCTCTTGATATAGTACTTTAATAGAATCTTATATTATTAGGCTACAGAATTTATCTTTTACAACTGCACTGACAAGTTTAGTAATTACAATTCAGTTGAGTCCGGACGCTGTTCAAGTCAATGAGCCTCTAGCGTACAGTATCACGATACGCTGGATATGGGACTCAATGTCTTGAAATGCGGCCGAACTTGAATAAATTCTAAATACGGTTAAGAAAAATGAATTTGAAATATGAGGTCGTACTTGTTTGGTAAGTTTCACTAATTGAAGTACATTCATAAGTATTATCAGATATTAAACCTTGCTTTTGACGAACCAATCGCTACAATGTAAGGTAAAAAATATAATTTATTCATTTATAATCATCAGACTTAATCCTATTCAAATTCAATATACACTTCTGTGATTATTTTTGATCAAGATCAAGCAGTTCAAGTTAAGATTGAAACGTTAGGAAGAACTATTATAAACTAATGCTGGCCACTAATCGTAGGACATGCGTAATACACAACATATTAACATACATTGTTGTGTCATCTCAGTGAAAGGCTTTGAGCAAAACGTTTTGAGGTTAGGTTTTTGTATCTCTGTGTATTGTTGTTTATTTTTTCTCTGCTGTTTTATTTGAGGTTAACTTATTTTTTATCATTATAATTTGTAATTTGCCAGTGATTTATTTATTGTTATTGGTTGTTCATTTTATGTTCAAAGCCTCTCGATGATGACAAAACATGCATGTGTGTGTGTGTGCATGATAAACATTCATATTCTTCCGTTAGTTGCCAGCTTGAGGCCCGCCGCAAAGTAGACCCACGCTAATCCACGAAAAGCAACCCACGCACTGGGATGTTATGTAAACCATTGCTACAGAATTATTCATAATCAATCAGCTGACAAGTGGATTATTCATTGCATGTATTACACAGATGTCTGGAGAAGCTTAGCAATGGTTTAAATAAATAAATAAATTTTATTAACTCAAGAATTTGGTTCAAACATAGAGTATTGTCAATAAAAAGAATAAAAAATAATAATAATTACATATTGTTAGACATAGAACAATATCAATAAATTATTTTCAGTTACAGTCCTAAGTTATTGTTTACTTAATTTCAGTTCAGTCTTACAGTTTTAGAAACATCAAATTTTTATTAAATCTCTAGTCACGATCAACAGTTGGGTGTTACAAAACAAAGTCAACAGCTTAAATAATATTGTAAACAGACAATACAGACAGAAAACAAAACACAGCAAACAAGAAACATACATTCAGAAAACATCCATATCACAGTTCAAATCAAGAATCACAGCCTACATGTCAAACTTTTACAAAACACCACACGACGTGGGTTGCTTTTCGTGGATTAGCGTGGTTCTACTTTGCGGCGGGCCGCAAAGAAGAACATGCATGAACTAACGGAAGAACATGCATGTTTATCATGTAAGATACTAGAGAAATGTTATACTAACCCACACTTGGTACAAGTGAAAAAGACAGTCTGTCCTTCATCAGCTGATCTGAGCTGTATCGTGGCATAAGACATCTTCTCGTTGGCACACTTCGGGCATCTCCGTTCAACCAGTGGACCGTCACATTCTTCATCCTTCTCATCTTTGGCACCTGCTTTCTTGTTCTTCGTTATGTTATTGAAATGCACCACGTATGTTGTCTCTGGCTGGCTGAACACTGAAACACGAATAATCTTGACTTATAAAAATGTATTGCATTAGAACAGGATATAGATGTTGTTTTACCAGTAAATAATTTCAATTAAAAATAATTAGATTCTTTTAGTTTTTGTGTAGTTGAGAAGGTGATATTGTGGTAATTATTTATGTTAACTAAAAAGACTAAGAAATTTTCAAAAACACAGATTTTATTGAAAGTTACAAAGACCGTTTTCGGTTGTTACACCATTGTCAGTCAATCTCTGATAATCCAAATTCAAATTTCTTTTATTGTGGTGAACATCGATACAATGTATAACGAAGTCATAAAATAAAAAGTATAAAAAATATAAAAATATGAGAGCAATACATAAAATATGAAATTGACATAATAAAATATAAAAATATGAGAACAATACTTAAAATATGAAATCGAAATAATAAAATATAATATATATAAGAGTTATTTTACATCATATATTCAAAAATAATTCATTCCTGTTATAAGGACATTTTTCAACAAGATGAGTTTTTAACTTTACTTTAAAACATTCAAAATCGTCAACTTTAAGACTATCTGGCAGGTTTATAAAGTCTTGCACCAAATTCAATAAAACAGTTCAAAGTATAGTAATAATTACACTGATTCAGTCTGATTGAAGAAGCATTTCTTGTATGATGGCTATGAACAGAGCTATTCAAAGCAAGACAGGCCAAGTTTTTCTTGATGTATAGCAAACATTCCAACGCATAAATAGCATGAATTGTGCATGAATAAACTCAGAAATACTAAGTTTATCACAGATTGTCAATGGTGTAACGACCGAAACCGGTCTTTCTAACTTTCAATAAAATCTGTGGTTTTTGACAATTTCTTAGTCTTTTCATTTAACATTATTTCAATAATTGACCAGCCTCTAGCTGCAGAGTTTCGTTAATAATAAAAATAAAACACCAAGTTCATCAAGATGATACTAGAAGAAGTGAGGATCAAATAGCTCAAAGAAACTGGCCATTTCGCCATCACCAATATAATACAATATCACACTAACAAGTTTCTCACGTAACAACCACTTGAAATCAATCGTTTGTTTATATGAATATCTTGGAAAATTGTTTTGGTTATTACACTATCATAATGGAACTATAGTGAGTTCCACGTTATAATGACAGTAGTTGATCAACTTTGGTTTGCTATCATTAGACATAGCCGGTGGTACTATCCTTTCCTAGGTCCACAACGATGACAATTATGTTTTTGACAATGTCGAAATATAATTAATTAATGCAGAGAATCGGCATCGCTTTTCTTCTATTTTTATCTACTGCCATTATAACGTGGACCTAACTATAGTTCCTGAAAATGTTTCAATAAATGATTGGTTATGACTCCTTCAAGTTTATCACTCTTGAATAATTATTTATTGTTTTGAATAATAATTATTTTTTCATAATAGCGAAGGAAGTCGAAATGAAGTAGCCTACTTGTAAATAAAGGAATATGCATGTTTGATGAATTTAAATACTAAAATATAAAGTATTTAATACTTAAATATCGAGAGCCTCTTCCCTGGCTAAAGAGCTAGCATAAATTCCCGTAATATTTTGTCAGCAGTTCTACAGAGAGAAGTGGAAAGTCAGGATGATGATGAAATAATTAATCCAGAAGACACCTGATTTGTGATTCATAATGATAAATTATTGCTAAAACTGTTTTCCAATGCATTTCCAATGTTACCCTTCTATATCCTTAAAACGGAAGAAGGAGTGAGTCAATTTGTTGGCTAACAACTATACAACCTGCATTGAACTCGTGTATATTTTGTCCCATATGGTAAGTTACACATACGTTAATTTATTGGCATCCTTTTAAATTCAATTAGATTAATGGAACGATGTCTAACAGATGATGTTTGTCAAGTTCCGTATAATCTGATTTATAAAGACGGTAAAAAGTCGTACGTCCAAAAATCGATGAGAGTGTTACTGGCTAAAGAGCATTGAATAAATCAATCGTAGAGTTTTCTCTGGTAGAGCCTTGATTTTTTGTTTAGAGGGTGACCTGTTTGCACTATTTCCATTAATTAAAAGTTATGGACCTAAAAATCACTCCCTGATAATTTGCAACTATTCATCTTCTATCATTTTAACCTATAAACTGAAAAAAGTACAACCATGTCACTTGCAAATATGGAAAAATCTGGACTTATTGGATAGCATAGGTCTATCTAACTTTAGCCTCTCTCAGTCAGAAGAGGAATCTGTAAATATATTTTGCTGACAAATTATTCCAACAAGAAGAAAAGTAAAGTATAGTTCTATGGAAGATGCAATGCATCAAACAATTCTGGGTGTAAGTTTACGACCTGTGATTTTAAGTATAAAAAACTTACCCTCAGCATCAAATTCATTCTTGCATCTGCGGCATGTTACGTTTCCTGCTAGTCCTAGAAGAGGTAAAACAGAACCACAGAAAGGGCAAAACCCAGGTACACCATAGATTATTTGGTTTTCAGACATATCCTTTGATAATCAATTTGTGAAGCTTTTAATTACAGTACTTCTAAAATACAGTAAGTACTCTACTCACTGAGATAACCTAAAAAGTGGCGAGCACGCAAGCATATTCATAAAGGTGATCTAATAATTGAATTTGTTTATTCGTCGTTTCATGGAAATCTTAATATTTTCAGACTTATCATTTAATATGAAAGTTGAACCCTTCTTTATAAGAGTATTGAAATAACGCAAATTAATCGCGAATTTATCATGTAAATAATAAGTCAAGAATATTTTATGTCAAACATAACCTACAAACAGACCAGAGACCACATGAAATAGAAAGGCCTTCTGAATTCTGAGTTTTGAATCGATGCACAGTCAGCTGTGGACAGTCGCCATTACAGAGCGCTAATAATTTAAAATACCATTCGAAACGACAATATATTTCTTTTGAAATTATTAACTTCTACAATAATATTGCATTTCCATTATCAAACGTGATTAATTTATAAAGCAGTCTCTGTAATCACTATAGAAAATTTTGTTTTCTCGAATTCATTTTGAGAATGCAGTAGGTCTAAAGGTAAACAACCACTGCAAGTTAAAGCAGTTAAAACAACAAATAAAGAGAACAAAGAGTTGAAAGCAATAAAATAACCATTATGAAAATGACTAAATCATATTTTCACTTAATGATGATTGAATAATTTGAATAATTAATTTACAGATGAAAGATATTTTTTTTATGTCAAAAAAGATCGATAAAATTGAATTTGATGGTTGAATTTTATTTAACTACTAGCCGTCAGGCTCACTTCGCTCGCCATATCCGTCCAGCACGGGGGCTCCGCCCCCTGGACCCCCGACTGAATCGTTCAAGAATGAGATCAGCAGGCATTTTTATCATAATTATGTTAGGCCGATCCAGTCGGGGGTCCAGACTAAACGTCTGGCTAAACGGGTATGGCTAGCGAAGCGAGCCTGACGGCTAGTAATATAATATTCCCAGGAATAGCTGTGATTGAATTAGTAGTGCCCAATCAATTTTATAAAATAATGCATTTCAATCTTCAACTTGGTGCCAACCTAACAAAGTCAACTCTACTTGATTCCAACCTGACAAAATTATTAATTTAGTTACCAGTTAACAACTGTTTCGAAGAGGTACTCTCTCTAGATTACCATAGTTCTATATTAACATATGGTATATACATTTTTCAATGATAATTAGGTGAATAAGAAGAGTATACATGCTAAAAGACGAACTTTAAGCCCTTAAAAACCACCCTTAGAGTTAAAATATTGCCAAAAGATTTCTTAGTGCGCCTCAAAAGGGCCAACTGAATATACCTACCAAATTTGAACGTTTTTGGTCCGGTAGATTTTTAGTTTTGCAAGTGAGTGAGTGAGTGAGTGAGTCAGTCAGTCAGTGAGTGAGTGCCATTTCGCTTTTATATATATAGATGGAAGATATGTATTAACAGCATCCACAATAAAATCAACAACCAATCTTATTATTGTGTCACAATTTGCAATATTTTACAAAATACAATAACCTGCCAAACTGTAGAAATCAATCTGAAACAAGTCTAAAAAACACAATTGGGTTTAAACTAAACATAATCAAACAAACCAAAATGCAAGAAAATACAGCTCAACTTCTCAAATTGATAAAAATATGATGCAAATATTGATAAAAAGTATACTATGGTATAATATTACAGTACAATGCTACTTCAATCAATTAATTGAAGATAACAATGAAAACAAGGAACAGAACAGAATAGAATTAAAATTTATTCGTCATCTCATTCACCTCGTACATCGAGACACCTATAATAGACATCGTCAGATCAGGTACAATTTCAAATCACAGACAACTTGATCTTGTTATACAGACAGACAAAAGTATCCAGTCATTATTTTATTAATACAAAGTTGAGACCACTCCAGGCAGTAGCATGCCACTCATGTAGTGATTTAAGTGGCTTGAATTTCAAACACTTTTGCATTGTACATTTGAAATTCTTGAAGGCAACATGTCTAGCACTTAATGCTAACTAATTAAATAGTTTCATGCGTATAAAATTGAAGTTCATCTGAGTCTTTGTCAGTCTTGCGTGTGAAATCTGTGGTTGATTTGTATTTCTTGTTGAGTTGTATCAGAGAGGAAAGAATACAATTATTATTATTATATTATTTTATCTCTGGTTGTTTTGTGTTCATAATATCATGATAGTTGTAATATATCACTTTTATTGTGAAATTCATAAGGACTGCAATGAACAATATCAATAGCTTGACAAATGCTTGATAAATACAGTCAATTTTAAAATTCCATAGTTGAAGCTGATACTTACTAATACTTGAATTTTATTATGTAAAGTTTCATTCTCACATAAAACTATAGTCAAATCTATTTCTGCTGAGAGGTAAAAAATGAATTCCATTTGATAATATTCAATTTTGAATTTATGATGAAACGTTTCAATTCAAACATGAAATTCTCAATTTTGAATTTTGTTACAAAAAGTATCAATATTTATGGTTGACAATGAGTCCTGAACAGATCAAAAAAGTGCCTGAAGCAGGCTTGAGGATCAATTTGAAAGGACAAAGAACTTTCGGGAAGGCGAGAACGTTTCAATTTCCTTCTCAAAAGAGAAGCATTTCTGTAACAATGGGCAAACTTATCGCGACTCTTAATTGAGTCTTTTTAAATTCCCCTCCTGATAGGCTTCCTCACATTTTCTATTGTCTCCAGTTTAAGAGTTTTTCGCTCTATCTTGCTTTCATTCTTCCCCCAACTTGGAAATTATTAAAACGGTTATTCATTCAGGAAAGTAGTGAATACTGAATCACATTACTCTTTATCACCTTACATCTTACTCTTTAGAAAAATTAATAAATCAAACCTACTTAGTTTCAGAGAAACTTGAGAATAGATTGTCCATTAATGTTTATATCATTTCATCTTGCAGAAGCGTTAACAAGGAAGCGATGGTTACATTATTTTATCATATTATAATACATGAATTGAATGAATGGTTACTTACAAGTGCTCGATTCGAATCCAGTTGAATTCTGATCATGATTGAATGCTACAATAACCAATCCGAGAAGTTTTTTTTTTGTAAAGTGAAGGCTACTCCATTTGATTCCCATAGCATTTAATCATTGTTAAAATTTATCTGGCTATTCTGCAACCAAAACATTGACCAAGTTGTACAGAAGCCTGCTAGCTTTTAACAGTCATTAATTGCCACGAGAACCAATCAGAGATGACTTCTTTTCAAAAAAGAAAATTCTCTGATTGCTTTTCGTGGTATTTAATCATTATTGAAATTTAACACTTTAATAGACTTTCAAGTAACCAGGCCATGGACTAATAAATATTTAGATTCACCATCATACAAAATACTACAATGTCATAAAGTTCGACCACAAAGTTAATATCAAAATGGAGATCCATTTGAATAAAGGTATACCGTAACAAAAAATTCTCTACTAGTAATGCAGTGAGACTATTTTTTGTAGTCTCACTTGAAATATTATGTGAGACTCTTTTCATCACCTTAGCTAGGTGTTTAGCTTGAGGGAATTCACATTGTAATGGATATTTCATGGAAAGTTAACCATTAGTTAAATATTAAGTCAATTTTCTAACAAAGGTTTCAAATTATATGCATGTCATCACCTTAATCTTCATATCATTTTCGTTGAATGAATGACTTACTTGAAAATTTTATTTTGACTACACAGATCCATTGGTTCTATGAAGTTCCAGTTTTTATTACAATACATATAAAACTAATGAATTTCTAGGGTTTACTAGAGATAAAATTGTCGACTGTTCATATAAGAATATAGTTTCTAATTCCCCTCCCTATAATAATTTAAGAGTGGTTGTTAAAATTTTAATATTTTTTGTAATATACTGGTAATATATAGTATTTGTAGATAACAAATTTTAAAAAAGCAACTTCTAACAAGAAGCTTATCATATTTATCTCTTTTCTGTATAGGGCTACTTGTAATAAAAAAAGAAAGAAGAATAAAAAATCTCAGTACCCTTTTTGAATTATTTAATCACATAAATAAAATCACATTAATAATGGTAATTAAATAATTCAAAAAGGGTACTGAGATTTTTTATTTTTCTTTCTATTTTTAGCTTATCATATTTCTATTGGAAATTGATATCGACTGTACATTTCTGCTCCATCATCAATCTCAAACAAACATCATTATTGAAAAGTTAATGGATTGATGGATAACCTACACATTTAAACATTCATTTAGATTTCATTACCATCAAATTTGTGATCAAGCATCCACTGTATTGTTTCTGTCCACTGTATAAAGGCAATGTTTTCTTAACCCTAAAGAGACACACTGGGGTGTTTCACACCCCAGGGATTTTTTTCTGTTCTGCAGTTGACAATATCAAACAGATGGGAATTTATGCCCAGTCTAAATTAGGTTTGTAGTATTGTCAACTACTCTCCACCACTTCCAGTCAGTAATAGCATTCTACAAGGTCACCAGCTCATCTTGTTCTTCGTTTGGTGTGTCTAACACCCCAGAGTGTCTTTTACGTAGGACTTTTATCAAACACTTTTATTACAAAGATTTACTTGTATTGTCACTACGAATGTGGTATGGGATGATGGATCAGATTGGAATGAATGCTATGATTCTCTACAACTTTTACAATTTTCAAGTGTAATAATAATTTGTTTCATCTTTCTGATCAACCGAGATACAAAATTTTTAGAATAATTTTTATTTGGACTGTAAATTTTTGTGATCTTTATAAAAGTGTTTTCATAACCTCATTTGGACTATTTTTATCAAAATTAGGGAGAGGAACAGTTTTGGGTTTATCCTGTTGATTCTCTCCCAATCATTAATTTGATGTTGTGATTAAGGAATGTAATAAATGTAATGTAAATGTAACTTGAGATTCAAAACAATAAAATGAAGAGACGTGAGTTTTTGATGAAGTTGTCATAGGCAATGATCAAGTCATTCGTTCCAACCGGATTAGGAGCTCCAACACTTAGGCGGAGCATGCGTACTTCTAAAATTAGTATAAATATTGATAAGCAGTGCTTTACTTTTGATTTCTGTATGCACTTGGAACAAAAATGATTAAGAAATGATGAAGTATGGTCCAAGTACTTGTTTTTTCATATTTTTCAAAGAAAAATGCAAAATTAAATTGGGGTGTTCAACACCCCAGTGTGTCTACTGTGTTAGCATAAAGTAAGTGTGTCTCTGTTGGGTTAATACTTTTGTTTCCCTCCTCATTAATTCCACCATTCATGTGATTCATCGAAAAAAAAACAAAAACAGTTTAGACTTTCTCGAAAACATGTTTTACAACTTGAAACTTCCACTTCTCAAACTGTCAGCATGCTCTATAGACTACACCAATGCTTCCCATTCAACCAATACTGTCAGTTTGAGAAGTGAATCTCACTATAACATCCAAACTGGACATTCTACAGGGCAACAAAAATATATGGCGGCGCTATTATTATTCCACGATACGACTTTTACTAACTTGATGGCCTGGAAAGTTTTTTGGGAGGGTGGGGGGATTGTTTCTATCGGTATCCCTCTCCCCCTCTACCATGGAACCCCATCTCATCCGAGACTCGAAATAGGCAGCGAAGATTAATCTTGTACCGGGGTATGTTAACATCCCTCTCTTTACCAAGATAGATCTGTTTTTACTCTGTTGTTTTCTAATATTTGTTTTCCCTGTTTCTCGGATATGTTATTTATTATGAGTATGGTTAACTAGCGGAATACAAGAAGTATTATCAATGGAACAATGAGAAATTCACATTTTTTCGAGTTGAAACTTGAAAGACAAAAATAATATTTTTAGTGCTTGTGTCAAATGACCAAGGAATTTTTTCCTGTTCCATTTGATAAATATACTTTAAAATGAACTAATTGTTGTTTTGTGGATTTGGACAGATGTTATCTCCATTCCTTAAGTTAATGCAGAGGGAGAAAAAATATCAGAGGTAAATAGTGTTAAGTCCTCCAGATGCCAAACCGTCCAGGTTTCATGAAATATTGTTAAATGATAAAAAACTTTAGAAAGGAAGCTATGTTGGGTCCGAGTTTCACGTTTCTAGCCCATATGGTTGTTTTCTTACATTGTTTCAAAGTCGATTTTATTTTTGTTTCTGCTGTCCTGAAAAATCAATGAAATGGAGTTAACATCCTTGACCTCTCAGGTACAAATATACAGAGCCTCTAACCTCATAGGCCGAAACCTAGTCTATTCCTCAAAAAAATTGAATAGTAATATTATTTTCTACTTTTTACAATCAGGTTGTATGGTATTTTGACTTGAAATTGTGACTATCACTTTTGAACTATCCAATTTCAAATGATTATTGGTTGGGTCAATTTTCAGTCCTCCTTACATTTTGATTGGGTTGAAGAAACGTTATGGGGCCGCCGATGGACGTATGGATGGACCTAGAAGTTCTAGTGACCCTTCAGTGGTCGCCTATTGTTATTGAATTTCGTCATTTTCATGGTCTATTGTTAAGGTTTCAACTCCGAGGAATATATTGGTGGACCAGTGTGGTTACTTAAGCACTTTCAGCTGAAAACCAGTGGTAGCATACAGCTATTGGATAAATACACACATTACTATCAATAAGTACAAATTTAGTCAAACGTACATGGTGTGTAAAGCCCACATCAATTTTTGGGCGTACGTCTGTTTGCCGTCCTTATAAATTCTACGAGATTGAATAGGACTTGAGAAACAGGCACACATCATATGTTTGCAAAGTTGTGTTCAATCTAATAGAATTTGAAAAGACGCAAAAAATCGTACGTTCATTAAGTATCGTATTATTGTATGTAACTGAAGCTAGTTTGTATATACAGCTTGTGAGCAAGTCGAGTTTCATCAAATGAATCATTGGGAATAATACAATAATTACAAGTTTTTGATCACTGATTTACTTTCTTTCACATAATCATAACAGATTTCCTTGGAGAGAGTTTTTCAGAACCATTTATTCATATGAATAACAAGAAGCTTAATTTTTCTAAAATTTGGGAGAAAGGGTGCGTTCTTGGGCTTTCACCCCTGCTCTAATAAGGAAACCAAAACGAAATGTAAAGCGGCATTCAGAACTACGACGAAAGCAAGACAGTACTAGTAGTTCTGTGATCAGTAGACCTCACGCAGTTATAGCGACGTCCCAAACCATAAGCACATCTACACTGATATACTAACTATTTATTTGATCAGATCATGCTTACACAAGATTTAATTATCATATAACGCTTTCCGGAGTTAAGCGCGAGAAAACCAGAAGACATCTAGGCGCCCAGACGAGCTGTTATAAGTTCTTTGCATCCTACTTAATACTGCATAAAAATTGCATTCAATGAGGTATGCAATTTATAGTCTACACAGCTGCTAATTTTTTACCAAGTTACATTGAGATATTGAATTGCATGCGTCATGGCATGCAATTTATAGTCAACTCGACAGCTGATTTATGATGAATAATTCTATAGTCTGATTTTCACTCTAATATTGACGTATGAAGGAGGCTCCTTTTTCCTTTTATATTATCCTTGAAATGCAAAATTTCCAAAAACCTTGTATATACGTCGACGCGCAATTTAAAAAGGAACATACCGGTCAAATTTCATGAAAATCTATTACCGCGTTTCGCCGTAAATGCGCAACATATAAACATTTATACATTTAGACATTTAAACATTAAGAGAAATGCCAAACCGTCGACTTGAATCTTAGATCTCACTTCGCTCGGTCAATTAACAATATTGTTTTTAACCACGATTTTAAAATATTATAAAATCGACCCGCTTCTAGTACTCATCTAGTACGCAAGACGCATGGTTGAATCGGGTAATAACCAAAACTGCTTACTTTTCCTTCCAACAGATTGGAATAGTTAATAGGTCTATTATAAAAAATATTGGAAATTGGATGGTTTCATATATCCTAAGAAATTTAGTACAACATTTCATTCACCAACATCCACCAGATATTATCAATACAGTAGGACTTTACTCAAAAACTTAACTGTCAGCATTCCTTCTATATAATATCAATGCTTCCCATTCAATTAATGCTGACAGTTTGAAGTGAGTCTCACTATAGCAGCCTTTTGCTACTAACCAAAGCATAGCTGACTGCCAGCAATGATTAAAACCCCACCGAATTGCCTATACAAAAAAACCGTCGCGGTGCGGGTGAGTCACAAACTTTTTTATTTAGGGGCAGAGAGAGAGAGTAAGTAAAAGAGACTTGGAAAGAGTAAGAGAGAGTGAAACAAGCGATAGCTGCTGTTTTATCGATTCCCATTATGATTATGTTTTCTCCCTCCCCCTGCATATTCAGAGTCTCACCCCTAACTCGCTGTTTTTTTGTTCGTTTTTTAACCCTCAGCCACCCCTTGGGCTGACTGCTTACTTCTCTCGGCGCGCGGTGAGAGCAAAAAAATCTATAATCCTCTGAACAGGATCTCTCAGCTGTATTTTCGTTCACCGCGTCTCTGGCAAAACTCTACAGCTTTCTGTTTCTGTTTGTCTAATTTCTCTCGTCATAATATTCCTTTACAGTGTCGTATCTTCTGTGATCTCTATCTTTTGTAACCTCTCTCACTCTAATTTGTCCTCTCAGGTGTCTGCTTTTTCTGTCTCTCCAGGAGCTCTCTCTACTTTTTCAATTATAGTTTTTGAATTCACAGAAATTCGGGAATTTAAGAATGTCAGCCGAGAGAATTCCATTAAATAAATGAATGATAAACATTTTATTTGTTCAAGATCCTTGGCTCATACAAATTGGTTCCATTCCAATTCAGAAGTAACAATGGGAAAGTAATACTGCAACAAACATAAATCCTCGAAATGAATAAACAAATAACAACATAGACAATAAATCTTATAGGATAAATAATATTTGATATTAAAAGGTATAGATAGCTGGAATCTTTCAACACATGCACCCATAAGAGAAACATAAATCCTCGAAATAAATAAACAATTACAACAATGCATCTTATAAGATGAATAATATTTAAGTTAACAGATGTAGACTAGATAGTTTGGATATTTCAACCCATGCAAATAGAAACATAAATTATCGAAATAAATCAACAGTAACAACATAGCTACAATAATTGATCATACATGATACATAATCTTTAATATTAACTGATGTAGACTAGATAATATGGATATCTTAACACATGCAACCATAAAATAAGGTAAATACTGTAAAAATAATTCTCCTGTTAATCCTGTGATCTCCCTGAATACCTTAGCCTGTTGCTTCTGAAGTATAGTTCTTGAAGGAAACATTTGAAAGGAGAACCATTCGTCATTATCGTCATGTTCAACAATATTATTAATAGACTATACTCTGACAAGAACTGTTGCCTCAAATCAGAATACATAGGGCACCTGACAAGAATTTAATTCCATCAAATATCTACAATATTAATTTTCAGTCAGTAGGCAAAAGAGATATTAGTTGACCACGCAAGCGGTGGCAATAATAGGAAATTACGAGAATACGAGAATAATTACCTTTATGAGGATTCGAAAAATTATCTAGGTGTGTGTCGGAACAGGCTACGGCCTAATCCTTGTTTGTAAGAAGAAGAATAAATTTACATTTATCTTGAAACTTTGCTCTATTTTCATTCAAGACATGTTCTGACAAAATAAATTGTTCAGACTTTTTGTTTGATTGATACAGTATTTCACTTAATATTTTTTCCATAGAACCCTACTATCTTACTTCAAGTTTCAAAATTCACAATGCCTTTTGTTGAATCTTGAACTCTTGAAAATGTAATGGGCTGCTATAGTAAGATTCTGATAGCATTACTTGAATTGTGTGCATCGAAATCCATTGTCAAAAATCTTTTGCAATCAGTAGAAGATATAAACAATACGGTCAAAAAAAATAGAGAATACAAGGTATTTCAACAATTATTATAGCAGTTGGAAGAAGAGAGGAAGCACGAAAACCGAGATTCCATGGCAAGAAAGATCCAACAAAGATGTAGAAGCTATGCGGTTTTTCTAGAGAAAACGGGAAACGAGAATAAGCTGAATATTAAAGAAAAAATTAATTCAAATGTTCAAACTAATACTCGAAATGGAATGAGGTGATCAAATCTGCTACTGATTCAGTAGAAACAGTTGATGCAATGGGTCAATATTCCATTTACTTCTACTTCCAGCTACTATTTCTAGCTACTTCTACTTCTAGCTACTTCTCTGACAATATTAAGAATTATATTGAGGGATATCAAGTGCTATTCCGAGGGAATACTTGGAGATATTTTAAGGAAACAATACGGGAATATTATTGATTGAATTGAATAGGTACATTGAAAAACATAATATAGAGTACATGGTATCCATATTTGCATGAAAGCTTGTTTGAGGAAATATTAAGGGCTTTATTAAGAGAATATCAAGAGTCAACTTATAACCTAAGGTAGAGATAAAGATACCGTAAATATGATTAGAACAGGAAAAGGTTTGTAAGTCGAAAAACAAATAGACCCACAGATATACGATTTCCGTAAACAATAGCTCAACATTAGGAGGATGTTGATAACCGATAGTAAACAACTGACAAAAAACTATAATTTTTTGTCGTTGTTTTTTGTTTTGTGGTTGGGGTGTCCTTTGAAAGGGTGCAAGAGATTGTGCGTCATCACCCCGCGCCCTTCCGGTAACTATTACAACTAAAATGAATTAATGACAAAAGTCTGCATGTGCTGACAAAGTATGGGGTTAATTACGTTAAATACAAGAGGATGCATGATATATCCTAAGAGGAGTGTGCAGATATGATGAAGATGAATATATTCTTGATTTTCCTTCATAAAGCTCTGAATTTATAATGATCTCGAAACATTGAGTAGCTGTCAATATTTTAGTGGAAGTTTTATGAGACCACCATATTTGAAACTAAGAAGCTGTGAAACTAATAGAGCACACAGCAAACAATAGAAAGAACATGAAAAAAGAAGATATTTCTTCTTTAGGCGATTTAAATCACTAAAAATGTGGAAATTTGCCAATGTGTTTGCTAATGTATTAGAAAAGGGTGTGGTTATTTATATTGGACGAATAGTTTTCTAAAAACTGACCAATTCCGAAATATGTAGCCTACTACTTCAATATTAAATTGTTCCAAATAACGAATCATTTATAAGCTTATCGATAATAATATTACGGTAAGGAATAATATGAAAACCATTCCAATTATGAATGTGGACATCATCTTGCTTCATTTTTATTTGGGAGCTGAGTTTTCAATGGAAATTCATTACAAAAGGAGTTACAAGCGAATTTCCCATTCATTACTATTTTTCTTGTTTGCCTCGTCTAACAGATAGCTCTAAGTAGCCAAGTTTTAGTTTAGTTTAGTTTAGTGGAACCTAGTCATCGATCCACAACACAAACTGATCCTAGGTTTACATTTAAATCGGTGCCAAAACAGACTCTAACTCTGATATTTTTCTTCCTCTCTCTTTCACTCTCTTTACAAATTTTCTATTTTCACTCTCCTCTACTCTCATCATTCTTTACTATTCTACTTCAATCCTTCTCTCTACATCTCTCCAACCTCCCTTTCGCACTTCCTCCACCTCCTCCTTTCTCATCACTGAAAAAAACGCACACCACAAAAACGTCTAGCCGGCTGTTCTGGCTAAACTCCTACAAAAAGCACCTCCCTCATTCTCTCTCTCGCTTTCTCTTCCTCAACCCAGGACTAGGTCACATATGGTAGGGTCTCGAAAAAATAGAATAGAAAAAAGACCTACCCTGGCACGTGGGGTGGTGTATGTTTTTTAAGCCCTATTGTTAACTAGAGAGGGTTGTGTAGTTTTTTATTCTTTCTTTCCTCTCTTTTTCTATCGTTCATACTTTGTGTCTCTTCTTCTCTTTCGCACTTTTCACTGATAGACGTACCTATTTTCTAGCCGAGGCAGCTGTATGTAGTAGTCGCGATTACTAGCTCGGTACGGAATGACACACTTTTGGATCGTGTTGTTTGGTTTGGAAAAATTTGGGGTAAATTTGGTCGAAAAATTGTGAAAGTCTTTCAAATACATGTGTTTTTGGTGTATTTGTACGGTAACGAACGGAAATAGGGGATATTTCATCTGGAATTGGCTGAGAATCATTATAAAATCAACTCGATTGATATGATATAGACAACAAAATTGGAAACAAAACACATAATAATCGGCAAAATTGATTAGTTTTTCACGTATAGGCTGCAATGTCTCATGTTATGCACGGAAAAGGAAATTTCAGCCCAATTAATTGGTTGAAAATATGTTGAAACTCACATCATCCAATTGTTTGAAGTGTATTCGAACATTTTTAGAGTATTCCTGACCTTTCAATGACATTAGAACCACACTAATCTATCAATTTTTTCAGCTCTTCGTTCTCAATCATCTCCTTTCAATGTAGATGCATAACAATATGATTATTATCTATAGTTATATATTACAAACTGCTTTTTCATATCAATACAGTTCAATAATTATTTTCTTAGTCTATATTATGTAAATTCATCTATAATTTTGCTGTATTGTAAGCTATTGTATATAAGTGTATAAGCCAGTATATATTGTAATCTACATAAATAAAGTACTCAATCAATCAATCAATCAATCAATTCAATCTTCGTTCTGTCTTTCCTCCGCTGTACTGCTTTTCTTTCTTCATCTTTGTCTTTTTCCCATTTTTTGTTAGCCATTGCAGAGAATAGACAATCTTATAAACAATATCTATAGATTGTTTATTCAATGGCCATATACAATATCCTATGATAATACAATAGTATTTTTCTATAACTATGTTGTTAGTGAGTTTTGAATATTGCGACATCTCTATCATAGAATTCCTTCATTGTGCCCGCTTGCGTTTTTGCCTTCCTTGAGATGTTTCGACGCGAGCGACCCTTCGCTAATAATAAATTGTACGCATGCGCAATG
The DNA here is from genome assembly GCF_014356525.2 of Nilaparvata lugens. Classification (NCBI taxonomy): domain Eukaryota; kingdom Metazoa; phylum Arthropoda; class Insecta; order Hemiptera; family Delphacidae; genus Nilaparvata; species Nilaparvata lugens. Next base: position 63,492,740 of record NC_052508.1, on the reverse strand, counting down.
AAACAAAGTCAAGTGTTTGTAAGGGGCTGCACCCTCCCTCACGTCAATCATGGTCTCCTTGGGCGGCTCAAGAAAATGGCTTGCTTTGCATTTTTGCATTCATTCATTGGTTCTGAATCCTGTTTTCATTATAAGCATTGACTCATTAGTAGAATAATATTATGATTATAATAATAAAGAATGTGATTATGAGTAGAACCATAAACTAAGTATACAGATTACATTAGACACAGGTTGGATCTGTGGTTGAACCTTTTGTTTTTTCTCCCGCATTGTGCTGCAATAATAAATTATTGAATAATTAATTTGATGGAAATTGAAATGAAAAAAAACTTGAAGTAATTATAAATTAAAAATCGGTCTCCAGCCCTCAGCATTTTTGTCTTCGTGTGCCTGGAGTGCTGTGGTGGAGAAAGGGTTTGTTCCAGGGTGGGTGGAATGAGTGTTTAAATCATATTTATTTAGACATTGATACATACAATATCATTCTAAACTATGAATGATTGAGAAAGGATCAACAGGCCAAAACTGTCCCTTACCCAAATTTAGATAGAAATTGTTCAAAAATAGGTTATGCTAGCATCAAAAATACTTGAATTCGGCTTCATTCGACAACACATTCCTCCATTGTTAGGCAGCTAGTTGTCAGCAATTACATTTCTGTAATTGTATCTAGATTGTAATTGGTATCTAGATTCTAGATACCTTTTGCACCCTTATCAGCGCACAATACATTCAATACTTCCCAATGAGTTTATTAGGGGTGACTTAGGTGAATTGACCCTAATTTTTACAGGACATTACAGGACATTCTTACCCTCTATTATTACAGGAAATCACCCCAGAATTAATCCCGCGATAATCTGATGGGCTAGTTGACATAGTAAAGAAAGATAAAAAAGAGATGAATATAGTGGGAGGGAGAGAGAGACATATAGAATGACACGCGGTCATTGTAGTGCAGAATTGACCACACGTGATATGGGTCAAAACTGGACAAAAGAGACATGCTTTTTTGTACGTAGAGTGATCGTGTACCCTCTGTATATACTGGGTGGATTACTATCTAATCTTGGATCAATTAGTCATGGTTAGATTGAACATAAAGCTAGAATGTGACTTATTCTATACGGAATCAATGAATGATTTCAATGAAAATTTAGCTTATGTGAAGTCGATCACTTGATGTTATTGCATGGAAATCAATCTTGCATTCGAATAATTAATAATTATTAAAACAATCACAACCAATTTTTTATGAACACTTCAAGTCGAGAAACGAGAATTCAAGAGAAATAAGAATTACTCATTGTAGGCCTACTAAGATACCCGTTGAGAAGTGAAATCGACGTTTTCTATGTACAGAGTGACCACGAGAAACATTTCCATTTTGAAATAAAAAAAAAAAAAAATGATTGAGCTTGAGAAAAAAAGTTTTGAGTGTATGCCATTAACTTTTCGTAGAGAAAATTATGTCAGGAAAGCGACGTCCTTCTTTCCTGAGGCAATTTTCTATTCTGTTCAGGAAGCTCTTCCACACCCGTTTCAGTGTATTTTTCTCATTATTGCCTTCTCTAAGTTGTGAAAATATCGTGAACATATCTGACAAGTTGTTAAAATTGGATTTATTGACGATTCAAGCGAGGATCCCTAGTTCCTAACACCAGTTGAGTCGAAAACCGGGGCCACACCTGTCATGCAGTGTTCCGTTCCTACTCATGTCCGATGCTTTTGAAAGGTGAAAGGGCGGTTGTAGGAGAGATCACCATGACGGGCATGGGTGGCATGTAGCCAGTGCTTAATTTGTAAATTTTGAGGTGCCGGAACTCTGGCTGGCCCGATTACCAGGGGGTATGGAATACCCCCTAGTGGAAGGGGGTCCGGGGGAAAACACCCGGAAAAATTTACCATTTAAACACAGTTTTAGGTCTGTTTTCAATTATTATTTTAATCTTCAATTAAATGTAACATGAAACAAATACAGATTTGATCAAATTAAATGGTAAAGGAAAATACTTAAAATAGTCAGAACCTTGAGCTGCAACTACGTTACGTTCCGGTCGCCCTAGGAGGTACCGGAACGCCGTTCTGGTGCGTTCCGGCACAAATTAAGCTCTGCATGTAGCGTTCTAATCCGTTGTCGTATCGGAACGCTATATGACAGGTGTGGCCCCGGCTTGATACTTGATACTACTCTTAAACATGTTTGCTCTTTTGTAGTTTTTCAAGTGCGGTTATAAATAAGTGTGCTATATTGATATTTTCCTCTCATCCAAAATGAAGATGAACAATCTTGCAAGCTGAAGTGACTGCAAACCTCAATACAGTTTGGTCCATATCAATTTACTAATTAATCTAAACTCACAGCGTCATTGCCTCTTGCTTTGTTTGAATACTATCCATTAATAATTAATATCATAACCAAGCAATCAATCAGTTCAATGAAAATGTCCTGTTGCCAGAAAAACCGTTGCGTTGATACAAGTGTCGAAAGTGGAAGATGGAATGCCATCAGTGACCTTGAGCTTTTTGCACCACTTTGGCACGCACGCGCGCGCTCACACCGCCCCCAGCATTTTGTCGTCGTGTGCCGGTTGTGAGTGGAGTGGGGGAGGGGTTGTTCCATAGGGGTGAGTGGGTGGAGGTTTCTAGGGGTTGAAAAGGCGTTAGGAAACACACCCTTCCGCGAGCGCCCCCTCCCAAATGGGGATGATGAAAGCTGCTTTATTGCGCATGCCTCATGCCTCACCCTGCCTAGCGCTGATTATGGCCGAGTTCCGGTTTTAATCGCCGCTCGAATATTTGGGAGATTTCTCTTTGTTTTTAATATTCTTGATTGTTTATGAATTTGTGTTCATCAACGAATTGAATACAGGTACTTCTAATTCATTTCAATTCAATTCAATTAAATCACAACACAAAAAATACAATTAGAAAAAACAATATGCTTTAATATTCCTAATAAAGAGGAAAACCTCTGTTGGTATTTCTAATAGTAGTAAAATTTAATGATACTGCATCCTGTTGTTTAGAGATATATTAGGGTGGTTGATGAATGAAAATGCTACCACTGGATTTTTCATTGTTTCCAAATATATATTTTCAGGGTTTAATGAATGAGAATGATATTCCTCTTACTACAGCATCTCTTCAATTTTCCCTCTATATTCGAATATACTTTTTTGGGGTTAGTACTTTTCGTATAGTCTTCAATGTTTGTTAAATGTACTGGATATCTTAGACATGACAGTCAAATATTGGAAACAAAAACTTCAATTTCTTCTTTTATTTCATTCCTAGAGAGCTCATGTATCATATTCTCTATACTCTTGATTGAATATCATTGACTCTTGATTGATTAATGTAATCTTCTATACTCTTGATTCAATATCATGTGTCATTCAATACTTTGAATGTCATATTTATATTCGTGTTCTCACAGTGAAGGACAGAGTACCTCACAGAATAGAGTACCTACTATTGGAGTCATCATTAGAACATGATATAATATAAGAATGGCCGAAGAGATTTTTCTTTTCCAATTATTACAATAACAAATGCTATTTTTCCAAAGAAAGAATATTATGAACATCTTTTACATCATTGTACATCTTTAGAAAGGCAATATTAAGAGTATGTTATGATCATATTTATGACCTCCACAACCTAAATACAGTAAAATTCACTGTGAGCTGTTGTTTTCCTTATAAATACGATCAGTGCTTCCATTTATTAAATGCTGACGGTGAAAGTGTATCTCACTCATTCTAATTTCCTCGTTGATTTATGGACAAGATTCCTGTTGAAGAAAGAAAGGAAGAAGAAGATAATGCCCACACACTTGCAAAAGTGTTGAATGGGTGAAAACTTTCGTATTCTACAAAGGAGAATATGGAATAGGAGCACTAAAAATGCTTTTCTATTCTGATATAAAATTTTTCCTCTTCTACTATGATATCGTCCAGTTTCAATAATAACGTTTGAAAACGTCCAGTTTTTAATAATAATAGTAATCCCCTGGGTTGGAGAACTCGCTCAAGAATGAGTAAGATCGTATTGTAATCTTTGGAACCTGTAATTTTTAATTATACAAAGTTGTTAAAAACTGTGGAAACAACAAAATATTCCTTTTACAAGAATAATTTGACAGTAGATTTCATATTGGAGTTCGTATTTGAAATGAAAAATTACTCTATCGCTTCAAATTAATTTTCTTGAATGAGAAGGTGGTCATGTGATACATGATTCCAATACAGAGTTCCAAGAGGAAATGGATGGCGAAAACCGCACATTGATATCTCAACACATTGATATCAGCAACTATAATAATATGCTCAAAGTATAACTGTATACTTTATCACAAAATACTGATCAGTCTGTAAACTTGATGTGAAAGTTGTAAATTATGTTGTATATTAACCAGCTGGAATCATGTGTCAGCACATGAAGGTCTGTCTGTGTGATAGCTCCCTAATAGCACAGCTGATTTTATGAATGAATGTTATGAAACTGTTGTAATTGCATGCAATGAATTCTTAAGATGACTGAATGAAAATTCACAACGAATTTATTCTTATGCACTTTTAATGTTATTTGTTATATCCTGAAAAAGGACGAAGGAGTTAGTAAATTTTCTTGTCCAACGAACTTGACCTGTATAAAGTTTTGAAGAATACGTGTTCAAAATTTGAAGCTGATTGATCAATTCCTTCTAAAGTTATTGTAGAACATACAAACAGACGGACAATGACTCTGGCCTCCAGTAAGTCAAAAGTAAGAAATCGCCAGCGCTCGTTCAATTATATGGATATGTTGAACTGTGATTTGCTTGGTATTAAGCAAGAATCTGATATGGCTCTTATTATCAACTCCACATAACTTCCCATCGTATTTACGTATTCAATATAATATCCAGTGAAGTGAGTTTTTTACTTGAGGAACTCACACGACTAACATAAAATTCAATCCCAAATAGCCTATCAATAATAATTTTCCAATTAGAAAACAAAACAGATAATTTTTAATGAGACATTGGGGTACACCAACATTACTTTCAACTCAACAACCATTACTATGGCAAAACCCTATTCAATGATATCCATTACTTCAATTAATGGACCTCAGCTGTGGCTATCGTAAAAAGAAAAGGGGCAACTCAGAAAATAATACCCCTTGAAATTCGCCCCTGTCCCTCTCTTTAATATATTTTTTTCTTCTTCGTCTTCCCCCTCTTAAAATCTCACTAATTTTTCCCCCTGAAACTTAACTTTTGTTCATCGAGAATGCTTCTTACTCTTGAAGCTCTCCCTCCATTAATAAATTACAGCCAATTAAACAAGCTCTTCAGGGTAACTTCAAACCACTACCCTCCTCTTTCTCCTCCTCCTCCTCCTCCTCCTCCTCCTTCTCCTCCTCCTCCTACTCCTCCTTCTCCTCTTGCACTTCCACTTTCTACTTTCTTCTCCACCTTCTCGTCTTCACCAATTTACGGTTCTTTGCTTTTAAGCCGCAAGATTCGCTTGCTTTATTTTTTTCACAGTACTTTCTAAAAGGGGGGACTTATTAAAACCGTACTTCCTCTAAATTATTCCATTGGTGAACGTCGGCCCAGTGTGGCGTGCCTTAAATTGGATATTACACTGTCATAAAGCCGCTCCACTCTGCGTGATTTATGACCAAATAAAATTCTTAATTGATATAAATAAGGTGTGTATTCTCCTGGGATTATGCGTTTCAATGTTAGATGAGATTGGAGAATGGGTATATTAAAGTATGTAGTTTCATGGAGTGTAATTTACAGAGGTTTTTCAATAATCCTCTTAGTCTAAATTTGGATATGAGATAATTTTTTGTTGGAAAAGTACAAGAAACTATTGAGTTGTGGCTACTCAATGTATCTTTGATACTCTTCAATTTCACTTCTCAATACCAACTGCTTGTTAATGATCGCTTTTCAATATTTAAATTACGACATAGCAGTCCGATTTCTATTCCCATGAATTCCATGATTGGAATTTGTCGTCTTTTGTCGTTCGAAAGCGAGTAGAAGTTACAAATTCTAGTTGAAGTTGATAACTTCTAATCATAAAAATCAGACTGTTATGTCGTAATTTGAGTATTGAAAAGTATTTTTAATGGACTGTCGTGATTTAAAATTCATTGGAACCCCATTCAGAAAATAATAATAATCAGCCAAACCACTGTACGTACATGTAGTATCAAGTACTCCCTGTAAACTGGATATGGGGCCGAAACTGAGATTCTATGATAATGTAAATGTAAATGATAATATAAGCTCAATTGCTTTGAAAAGTAACCGGATTTGGTCAAACATTTTTATTTATGTGTTAAAAGTGGAGATTTGATACTATATTAAATATTTAACTCAACTTAACTTATACATTGATACATAAAATATCATTCTCAATTATGAATGATTGGGGAAGGAACAACAGGCTTAACTAGTAACTCTCATAGCTGATATCAGTAAATCTCGAATTGTGGCAGCTGAGGAAGTTTCATAATCCGTTTCAATACACAAGTTCCAGTAGATCAAAAATCTCTGGGATTTCATTGTGCAATAAAATTCAACAAGTGAGCAAATTCAGAGGGAACTGAAGTTTATGGCACAACAAATTTCCAATTTCCTTGATTTCCTAATACCTTTGGAAAAAAGAGGAATACTCGTGCTTCATAGTTAATTTATTCTATCATAAAAATCAAAAAATGAATTTGTATACTTTCTTTTGGTTTTTTTAAAATGAGGTTTGAAATATTCACATGATTTACATAGAGTTATTTCCTACAGCTACTATGTTAAATTATCATGGATAATTTGGAAAGTAATGCATTGAAGATGGAGGACTAACATTATTCAACTAAATAGAAAATATCACCCGACAACAGCTGCCGTCTACCGGTAGAATTTGAAGTTGAACTGTTGACCAATCAGGAAAAAGGGAGGGGAGTCGGGAGGCGATTTGTCATCCAACAAGTGCTGCCACCTATGGGCAGAATTCAGAACTGCATGCATTTGAAACAGTCGACCAATCAGAAGAGTCGAAGATGAATTTCCCTTCAAAGGATTGCGTTTTTAATTCTTTGATTGCAATAGTTAATTTTTAGTTTCATATGAGAATGTAATAGGAATCAATAAATTAATAATTTAGTTAATTAACTAATCAACGAAATGTTGGTTCAGTCTCATTCTCTCTGATTTATTAAAACGTAACGTTTATTGGAAAAACAGGTCACAACGGACGAATACAATAAAACAAAGAAACCTCAGTAATGAATGTGAGAAAGAAAACAAGAAGAAATTCAAGTCACAGCGTTGGAAAAAGATAAAGTTGACCAAGTTGAAAAGTGTACAACTCTTCAGTGTACAATTCGCCTGATCTTAGAGGTTCTCAGTGAGTAATGGGAGCAAGAGAGAGAATTAATTTCAAGACGAACCGAGAAAGAAAACAAGAGAAAAAGAGAAAGAAAGAGTAAATAGGAATGGGAAGATAGTATGAGAGAGATAGAGAAAGAATGAGAGAGAGTGAGATAAAGAGATATGTGTAAGAGAGATGTTGTGATAGTGAGAGAAAAGGAGGATGAAATGGAGAGAGTTGATGAGAGTGACTGACTGAGAGAAAGAGAGAGGAGAGAGTTACTCTTCCAACCACATACCCACCCCTCATCAGCACAGGAACTTTCCGAGGGTTGGGAAGTGTTGGCTATGAGAAGTGCCCAAGCTATATAAGGTTACAGTTTAATCTCTAAGTCCCCGAAGATATCCTCCATGTTAATGAACAAGAGACCTTCCAGCGTTTTTTATTTTCTTCTGACACGGTTCGCGACAGGTTGGGGGTGAGGAGGAAGGTTTTTCCTACTCCCTCTGGAGGAGAGAAACCCCAAACACTTTCCTTCACTCTCTTTTATTAGCTCCTAGTTCTTCTTCTCCACCTTCTCCTCCTCTTCCTCAACCTCCTCCCAGGGGACCAGCCGCAATTCTCAAACCGCAGCCACCAACCGAGACGGAAAAGTTATTAATCCTGAGCCATTAATTTTTCTTCATAAAACCTGAAAAAATAATAAGAAAATGGAGGCGCTCGGAAGCAAGCAACTTTTCTGTTGCGTTGCACTCCTCCGAGCAATTATTCCGCACCCTGATCTCATCTGGCTGCTCGAGCAACTTTTATCGTCGTAATTAACGAGTTTCTTGCAGCTCGGTTGCTTTCATTCTTCTAGATTTTTTCGGTCTCATTGCTTTATTCTTTAATCGAGATCGCTTTCCCTTCCATTGTGGTTGGCTATTACTTTTTAAATTGGCCATGCTGCTGAAATTAAATCGCGTTTGTGGTTTTGAGTGTGGGCTCTGATTCATAAAAATGAGGAAGTCCTGCAAAACGGCAACAGATAACAGTAGAATGTGAATCTAGAAGAATGTGTACAAGATGTGTGTCCAGTTTTTTGTTTGGGGATACTCATGTACATAGAAATTGAAAATCAAAAGGGTAGTTTGATTTTCTATTTTATAAGATGAAAGTCATTTATTCAATTAATCCAATAACATTCAATAGCAGAGGAATTGCAAATCATTGAAAATAAAAAATTGATTTTATTAGTGTACGTATCCGGTACAGTGGGAATATAATTATCATGTGTTTTACTGTGACCACTTGCTAGTCCGGGCTGAGTCGGGATAATATAGTCCCGTTAGAACTCATGAGAATTATATTTTCACTGTATTGGACATGTTCATTGATACTAATTACTGATATGTGGGAAACCAGCTCTAGACTATAAGCATAGAATACGTCATCTATACTATAATAAAGGAAATAACTGGCTTATACACTTTTTGTTGATTCTTACACACGCTCACATCCAATTTCACGAAAGTCCAATCAAATTTAACCGCCTTAAAATACTATTATCCAAGGAAACCAAGCAACGAACATGAAGTTCAATACAATGACGTTTTCTGTGACGAATGAAACAAATTAAATTTTTGGATATCTGACCACTTATTTTTCTTCTATACATCTGACCACTTCTATTTTCTTCTATTCCCTGATTCATTTCTGGGGTTGAAGCTTGATCATTGTTCAACTGGGAAAGTATATTATTGCGTAGAGCGGTGTCTGAGAACAATATTGTCTAGTGCTGACTCAAAGGTGCGCTTCTGTTGCAAGGATAGGGATTGGACTACCAAACGATAGTGCTTTTCAATCAAAAAGTTAGTATTGGTTGAATATTTATTTATTTATTAATTCATGATACACAGAACACAATCCATCAAAATGATTGGGGTAGGACCAACAGGCACAGCCCAAAACTGTTTCTTCCTCAAATTTTGATTCATTCACTTGTTCAAAAATAAGGTTATGTTTCATTCCCTTCTGAATTTGAGTTCAATTTCCAGTACCCTAAAAGCACTTTAAAACAAGACATTTTGTTTCGTCATGACTACTTGATACTAACCAATTACTTGGTGACTAATAATCTTCAACCAATTTTGAAATTGAACTCAAGTAGGCTTCAGTGAACTCGATCCTTTGAAAATAGATTATTGATTGCTGTTGAAAATACGAATAGTTTATGTGATTCCAAGAACCTCACATAATAACATTAACAGTAGATGCTCACAGCACAAACTTCAAGTGTAACTCAGTCTCATTTTAATTTTATTCAATATATCGTTCCATCTACGGTACTGATTTTAGAATGAAATCCACCAAAGATTCAATCACAAAAATTATCCCGAGCTGAATTAAACTCGAAAAATCAGAAGCGTCAGCATAATAGTATTAGCATTTTTATCCTTGATTGTCCTTTTTGCTTCGTAATGACGTAAGAAGAAGTAGAAGCAATTATTATAAACGAGATCTCAAAAGATGATCCAAATTACTCCAGACTTTCTCATTCCGGAATGAGTATAATACAGGATTAATATCATTACGGTTTATTGAAGTTTCAAGCGGCGGACTATATGGGGAAGAATATAAACGATAATAAGAGGAGATTCTAAAACCTCCACGAGAGTATTTTTTGCTTATTCTGCACCCTTTCTTCGATTTTCTCTCTCTTTCCATCACTTTCTTCTAATTTGACTCTCACTCCTAATTCCTTCCCTCTACCCGCTTCCACTCCTCATCAATTGCAGGCCACTTTATCTCCTTTTCTGCAATAATTCCTTGAGTCCTTCCGTCCTTTGTCGAAAATAACACATTTCCTTCGTTTAGTTGAATTAAGATTCTTTCCCTCCTACTCCTTTCTTCCTCGAACTCCTCCTCCTTCTCCATTCCTTTCTCTACTTCTTCTTCTTCTTCTTCTTCTTCTTCTTCTTCTTCTTCTTCTTCTTCTTCTTCTTCTTCTTCTTCTTCTTCTTCTTCTTCTTCTTCTTCTTCTTCTTCTTCTTCTTCTTCTTCTCTTCTTCTTCTTCTTCTTCTTCTTCTTCTTCTTCTTCTTCTTCTTCTTCTTCTTCTTCTTCTTCTTCTTCTTCTTCTTCTTCTTCTTCTTCTTCTCTCTTCTTCTTCTTCTTCTTCTTCTTCTTCTTCTTCTTCCTCTTCTTCTTCTTCTTCTTCTTCTTCTTCTTCTTCTTCTTCTCCTCCTTATTCTTTGATTACAATGAAAGCGCCTGGTTTTGCAACGTCTCCAATTTTAATTTAGCAGTAAACATTGTCCCCGACGTTTTTCTTGTCTGCTCAGCAAGATTTTTGATGGATTAAAGGAATATTCTGGAATTTAGCTGCAGCGTGCTTTCTTTATCTCCGCGATGAGATAGTAAATTGGATCTTGTTGATGAAACTGGATGCAATCATTTCTATTAAAATGATTTTAATGCAAAATTAGATTATTCGACTCCAAATCAAATGCTGTCAACCACGACAAACACTTCCTCTTCTGCAAATATTGACAACTGAGTGAACAGGTAAAAGGAAATTATATCATTCAAAAATTATTATTATTAAATCTGGAAATCGAACCCGGTTCCTCGTATTTGTGTTTCCTATTTATAAGGCATGCTCATACCAAATACACCTGACTGACAATCACATCGGTCATCATCTCATACTAAGCCAAAGCAGCCAGCCAATCTACAGGATGGAAATAAATAAGAAATTGCGATTTCAATTCCTCATTTATTTTTATCCGTGAATTTTAATGCTTACTAGGCAGATACTGTAGGTGGTAATATGGGGGAAAGATTTCTTAAGATCCTATACTCAATTGGAAGTTAACGATTTCTACAATCAACTCAATTAATAGGTATTGAATCTGATACTGGACAGAGATACTGATACTAGAGACGAATACATTAAAACCAAAATTATATTGTGAAAAAATCTTCATTCAATTTCAGGTGCAAGAACATACCATAATTTCTTATTAGCCTACTGTTTAATGAATAAACAAAGTTTTCTATTTTCTTTTCAATATTGGAAAACCCTGTTTTCTCTTTTCAATATCATTATGTTTTCGACCTTATGAATAATATTTATGAACCATTAACATCTTCTCTATGGATTTTAATTAAAACAAGAATTCATATAAGTGTGGAATATTGCCATTCTCTCATAACTATGATTCTTTACTATTAATATTATCATACTTTCATATTGTAAGCAGGATGTGACACTTCCACTAAATATATAAAGGGGGAATGAAAACAGAGAACAGAATAACTATAGTGTGGTCCACGTTATAATGGCAGTAGATAAAGATAGAAGAATAGCGATGATAATTCTTTGCATTAATTGATTATATTTATACACCGACAAAAACATAATTGTCATCGTTGTGGACCTAGAAAAGGATAGTACCACCGGCTTTGTCGAATGATAGACAAGGATAGCAAAACCGAAGTTGATCAAATACTGTCATTATAACGTGGACCGCACTATAGTACTTTAATTGATTGGTACTTTCGGTTAAATATGATAATATTTAATTTTTACTATTCAAAAAGGTAAAATATAAATATATATACAAACACAAATATTAAAATGGAATAAATAGGGAAACTACTCGCTTGCTGCTAATGATTCAATTTTTGTGGTTATGAAAATTAAAAAAAAAAAAGATCTTATCCAGTAGAAGCCTACCTTTCGAAGATGACTTCCCCCTTCGGCATTCAATGGCTGAAACGCGATTTTACAGTTAGTATTAGAAAAAAAATTGACTGAACCAATGAATAGGTTCAGAACCTGTCTCCCTTAATAATACAATTATTTTTTAAACTGCCCGATCTGTGACAGAATAACTGTATTATGAAACGGAACAAGTCTATCCTTTTTCACTGGATCAGCTGGACTTTACTCACAGTCCTAACGAACGAACTCTGCCCCAGCAGATAAATTTTGGGTATTAATATAAAATTCAGTCAATGTGCAAACATGAAAGCCATCTCAAGTACATATTTCTATCTATCGCATAAGAGCATGTTTGTTATTAAAAACAGAGAGAAGTTAACGTTAATATTGACAACAAATAAAATAAACAATCTTTCTGTCGATGACAAAAGATTGTTCAAAGACAAAATACTGTTCATTGAACTTTCAATTTAAAAACTCTAAAATCCTGATCAATATGAGATAAATATATGATATGTTCCATATATAGGTGACACAATCTATGATTCATTACTCAGTTCAGAAAATCTCACAATACCGACTCGGTGAATTTGAATTTGAATTTAACAAACTATTTTTTTTATGATATTCCAGTGACATGTTGCATACTTCTATAAATAAATAAATACCTACATACAGATATCATACATAATATTATCAAGTAATATATTTTCTTTGATGTCATCTTTCTTGTTTTGAGAAGGTCTTTAAAATGATGTACCACACAATTGAAATATTTGAGTTACAACTCCTCATCTCTTTAAAAACTAAAAATTCAATCGGCCGATATTGCTAATTAATAAATGAATGGAGGTAATTTCAACAATTTGTTGTCATTATTTGCTGTAGCATAAGTCTTCGGGGTGATTCGGAATTATCTTATCAGGAGTTTCGTTCAATAATAATTATAATTGTAACGGTTAATGCATAATACAGTACTTCATATTAACGTAGGCCTATACGTTTTGTGCAGAATTCAGGGGGCAAAGCTTCGACTGGTGAAACGTTTGTAAGAAGAAAAATGGAAGAAAGCAGGCAAGGACGAACGATGTGGGGAGGGGAAGGGAAACAGGGCGCGAGTCCTGTTAGGAAATTGGAGAAAGAGTAAAAACAAGGGAGAGCCTTGTGTGAGTGTAGGTGCGCGTGCGTCTGCGTTGGGATGAATAAGATGAAGAGGAAGAGGAAAATGAGGATGAAGAAGGGGTGGATGAGATGAAGAGGTAGAGGAAGATGTAGAAGAAGAGGTGAAAAATAGACGCGAGAAGAGAAAGAAAAAGAAGAAGATGGAATGAATAAGGAGGAAGGGTTGGTTGAAAGTGACGTATAGGGGCTGTGGGTGAAGGGATGAAGCTAGGGAGGCTGGGGAGAGTCGAGAGTGCCAATTATACGCTGTATAATGAGGAGGACACGGATATCGACCTGGGCCTCCTCCACCGCCTCCTCCAGCACAACCACCTCCTCCTACTCCTCCTCACTGATTCTCTCCATTGGTCCAGGCATGACGACGCCATACTGTCATCCCTTAGTTGTAGGCCACTGACACCCGCCATTTTAATGCAGTCCTCCTTCTCTTTCACAACGTTTTCCCTCTTCTACTGCAACTAAGTTTTCTCATTTCTCGTTTTCCGTCTCATTTTTCTACTTCTTCTTCCACTTCTACTTATTCCATCTCCTTGTTTTTTTCTTGCTCCTATTGCTAACACTACTGCTTCGCCTTGTTAATTCTGACACCTTTTCCTTTTGTTACTCCACTCCCATGAGCATTTTTTTCTCTTCATGGAGTGTGGTTAGGAGGAATCAAATCAATTCATGGAATATCATTGTATTGATTTTTCCAAAATATCATTACATGATAATATGTTTCAAATTTTGAATTCCATATTATGATTGAGGAATTATATTTTGTCTTCAACAGTATATTCAGATTACAACATAAATATCATTGAATTGAGTTTTGTTTATAATAATATTGGAGTTCCATCATGACAATATTATGATTAGCCCATGAGTTTGATCCGATTTATAAATTAATGAATTGAAGATTGTTCAAGATAGTGTATATTAATTCATCCTTCTATGATAAAAGTATACAGTCAAAGAGTAAATGGGACTGGAAAAACAGGCTAAGCCGTCACTTTTTCATTCTCAAATTTTGAACAAAAATCAGTCCAAGAATTTTATGCTTTGTCAGCACTCTCTAATAGATATTTTTGAACTAAGAATGATGACAAAATCTCAATAATCTGTCATTTTTCTCAATCAGAAAGAACATTTAAAACTTATTCACATTCTCATCTCATTTCCACAAAGAAAGTTGTGGTTTTGTGATACATAATAATATGGATTGAATTATAAATCAATTACTATATTATTAGGGTTAGAATAAAGACTCCCACCAGCGAGCAAGTTTTACTTTTGCTGGTGGTGCCATGGCGAATATTGTTTTGTTAAAGAAAAAAAATGTATTCTCATTCATAATAATCACTTGTTAAGAATTTTTAACGAAACTGTATTTTGTTTTTTATGGCAATAAATTTTGATTTGATTTGATTTTGAATTCACAATGTAATAACGAATTGTGTGAAAAACTACTCTTTACGTGATTATGGAAAGAAACCGTGATTGTAAGAGTGAGTATAAGTATCTAGAGAATAGAAAACAGCCAAAGGAAGAAGTGTTAAAATTATACAATTGAAACATTAAAATATAGTTTTCCAGTCATAATTTGACGTAGATCCTTTAAATCCTTGAGATCTAGTCCTTGAAATAGACATAATTATTGATCATGTTTACTAGACTAATCTACTTGAAAGCGGATAACATCCTAAACAACATAAATGACAGGAACATGTTGTGATAAAATAATCAAAAAAGGGTACTGAGATTTTTATTTTCTTTATATTTACATCATAAACAATTATTATAAATGCTTGAATCATTGATGAAATAAATTAAAATAGAATACATTGCATGAAATCACGAGTGAAATCCTAATAGACAATATTACTTGAAATCAAAACTCCATTGATATGTTATAAAATCTATTCAAGATCTGAAATCTTTTATTAATGGACATAATAAAAAATGTATAGTGAAGAAGACTATAATCAACAATAATCATAGTGACATGATACTGATGATTAGCTGATTGTACCATTGATACATTGTGACTGATCCCATTTCATCTGATCAAACATTCTGATTATTTAGAGTGTATTTTCAGAATCTGATTGAAATGGAACAAAAAATGCATTAAGACTGATTACTCTTATGTTCAAGTGGTGTTAGGGAGCTTCCAAGTTATCAAATAGCTATAAATCAGTTAGTTATAAATAGTTCTATATTGCTATATAGTTATAAATAGGTATAAGCGCTGTGAATCTTAATATAGAGCCGGAAGTTCATATTCAATATAAAGGAATTGATTTATATTAAATACCACTATTGTTTGGAAAATATTAAGTCGTTTTCATTCAATATGAATATCTACCACAACATCACCTTCACAAGGTTGTGAAAGTTCAAATAATTTATGTAAACCAACATTAAACCTAAAATAGATGCTGGAGGATTTCTTGAGAATGATATTAATATTCATTGGTAGGTTTGATTCAAGGTCGATTAAGGAAAAGCATATCGGGGAGTAGGAAGAATTGGAGAATGAAATATTGAAGAGGAAAGATCAACACAAAGTAGAGGTTGGAAATGAAAACAAAAAAGATAAACTAGAATAAGGCACCCTTCTCCAGGACGTAAGAGTGTAGGTTTAAAAGGAAAAAGCTGGGATATTTTTACCCTATGTGTGTGTGAGAGGGTATTATAAGGAGTAATGCGAGCTAAAAGCGTGCAAAGTTAGTAAAGGACAGGGGAGGAAAATATAATAACGTCCAAGATGTTGGTTTTAATATAGAAAGAAAGGAAGAAAGACAAAGGGAGAGGGGAAAGTAGGAGGGAGGAGAGAGAATGAGCGGAAAAACGAGAAAAAGCCCAATAAGCTTGTAAATGCTCTCATTTATATCAATATACTCGAAGAAGGTTTTGGGCAGTTGGGGTTTCAAAGTTGGGAGGAGAAAAATAAATGGGGAAGAAGTAGCTGAGAGAAAGAAAGAAGGAGGAGAAGAAGAAAAAACGAGAAAGAAATTAAAATAAGAGAGCAAAAAATAAGAAGAAGGAGCAGTGAAAAGAATAAGTGGAAGAAAAGAAGAATGGGAAAGGAGACTATAGGAAGCGGACTCGAAAAGAAAGTTCGAGGTAGAAAAAAAATTGATGAAAAAAGTGATAATTGTAATCAAAAACTGAATGCAGAGCAATAGGTTAATGTGTGATGAAGAGCTGGAAAGAGATAAAACTGCCGATTAAGTAAGAGACATAGATGAAGAGAAAGTACTAGTTAAAGAGGATGAAAAAAGTAAATGAGGCTACTCCTAGGAAATGGGAGATACCTGATGAACAAGCGTGAGAGAAATGAAGAAGAATAAGTTTAGTAGGAAGCTGTTAAGTGGAAGATGGGAAGGAGAGAGTAAAAAGAGTGAGGAAATTTATCAAGGAAACAGTACTATAAACGGAGAAGAAGAAGAAGAAGAAGAATTATGGGTTTTATTATGAGGAAGGGTGAAGATGACGATGAAACGGCAAGGAAGACATAAAGAGAGAGACACAGCCGAAGCATGAAGTATTTGAGGAATAAATAAGAAAAAAGAGGTTTATGAATGTAGAGATTGAGATGAGATGAAGGAAGAGCAACAACAATAAAATTCAAGACCTGGAAACATTTGATATGAACTGATTGTAATGCTAGGCTTGGAACGAGGATAACAAAGTAGAACTAGAGAGGAAATAATTAGAAGAATTGGAGAAATCGTTGGTAAGGGGGTGGAGAAGGATGAGGAGGGTGAGTACGAGGAGGAGAGGAAGAAGGGTGAAAAGGAGGAGAAAAAGGTCGGAGGTAAAGAGGAGTTGCGGAATTAGAAGAAGACTTAGAGCTAAAGGTTAAAAATGAAGGGAAGAAGAAAAAGGAAAATATAAATGAATCGGAGAAGAATACGAATGGGGAAAAAGTGAAAAAGCGAACGAGTGAGTGCAGGCAAGCAGAAAGCCAAAGTCAAAAATTAAGAACGTTTCTTGGATAATGGGCGAGCCAGCAAGCCCGTAATGATTTATAACGGCAAAGGTCTCAAAGTTAGTTCGGTCTTCGCTCCCTATTGCAAAGTTCCTACATCCCTACATCATGGTCCACTATACTTCCTGCAACCTGATTCTTCCTTCCCGTTCTCTTCTTTTTCTCTTTCCATTTATCGTTCTTTCACTGTCCCACCCTTGGAAATCACTCACCAATCTCAATTTCCACTAGCCGGTTTCATTTTGTGATTGACGTCTTCCGAAAGTTTTAATTGCTGCAAGTTTCCAAAGGAAAATTGATTGATGAACTAATGCATTAGGATCCCTTCGTGCCCAATATTCCAAATCTTCGTTATATTGATTAATGTAGATTAGAAGCAGTTGAATGAAAATTAGAAGTCTTCAGAAATGGTAACAGCTAGGGAAGTGGGACTTGCACATATCATACAAAAATAAAACTGACTACATCTTTCATGTAATAGAATTATAATGAAAATATCGGGGACCGAGCTTCGCTCTGGAGGACAAAAGCATAAAAAATTTATTACGAAAGGAGAAATTATAATAACATTCATACAGAAATGTTCCATCTAATAACATTAAATTGAGATTAATGCCCAGAGGAACGCAAAAATTTCCCTCACAAAGGCCCAGTTGCACAAAAGCCGGTTAAATTTTAATCCTGATTAACTTCACGTGAACCAAATCAGAGAAGACCATTTCAAAAAGATGGATCTACTGGAATTAATCAGGATTGAAAATAACCCGGCTTTTTTGCAACCGGCACTAAGTACCTGATTGAATGATAACAAAAGTTTAACAGCTGAGTCATAACTTTGACACAGTCCCACACACATGAACTCGCTCACTCACTTCCATCACCAACAGACGACGAAATAATTATCATCAGATGTTTTTCCAAGGATGAATAATTATCCTTTTAATGTCCTTCAGCGTGTTTTCTCAGGGATGAGACCTAGTGCAATCGAATCTTTATATTATAAACCTACTATGTTCTGAATTTCTTGAGAATCGTTAGAGCCGTTCTCGAGATACGGTGAAATACAAACATATAAACATCTAAACATCTGAACATCCAAACATCTAAACATCCAAAATCTACACATCAAAACATATAAACAGAATTTGCTCGTTTCAATCAATCAAATCAATCAAATCAAATTTTATTCACCAATTAACAATAGTTTTACATGAAAATGAATAAATAATTGGCGTGGCTAGAAAAATAAATCTTGTGCCACGAGTTCAAAACATTTCTTACCCATATTTTAACATGATTTTAGAATTAATACAGCTCTTTATAATATAATCCAGACCAGTACAATACAGATAGACAAATAAAAAAATCATACACTTAATGTAATATAATTAATCATATATAATGTAACCAAGATACTTCAAATATTTTAAATAGCACTAAAATTTCAAAATAGACTAGTGGACATTTGTGTCAATAAACATTATTGATAACATCATACATACGGTATTTAAGAAAAATTGAAAAATATGTTTTGTTTATCAATTGGGAATTTTAAAGTGATAATTCATTTCCACCCATTAATTTATTGAATTAAGTTTGGTTTTAGTTATTTTCGTATTGATAAAGTCTTCCGGGATTTTATTTATCAACTTACTTATTTGATACTCAAATTGGCGTTTGCACGTTGTTAAATAGTATAGGATGTATGAATTCATGAATGTATGTCAACTCTATCAATGTATCAAGATGTAATAATATAGAATCACAATAGTGAATCACTCTCACTTGCACGCGCATTATATTTATATAATATAATATTATTATTATAATACTGTATAATACATAATAATTCAGCAAGTAGTACTTTTATTGTACCAGAAACTGTTAATTTTTTTAATACCTACTAGTTCTAAAGCATACTTTCATTTTCTTAAATATGTAATTGTTATGTGAAATTTTGGATAGATATTGTAAGTTGTGAAGGATGTGTATTGTTAGTCGTTAATCGATCAATAATACCAAGAATCAACAATAAATATTATAATCGATATAGCAGTCTGCATGGAATGCAAGATCTGCTCAGAGCTGAAGCCAAGATTCAACTGTTTCAAAGGAAAATTGATAAAAGCAACTCGGCCTTTTGAAAGGATCAACATTGACTTCAAAGGACCCCTGCCATCATCAACTAGAAACAAGTACATCCTCACTATTGTGGATGAATATTCGAGATTTCCCTTTGTCTATCCCTGTCGAGACATGTCATCAGAAACAGTAATTAAAAATCTCAGTGACTTATTCACCACATACGGCTATCCTCCATACATACACACTGATAGAGGGACCAGTTTTCTATCAAAAGATGTCAAAGATTACTTAATGTCCAAGGGTGTAGCTACCAGTTCCACAACACCTTACAACCCTCAAGGTGATGGACAGGTGGAACGCTACAATGGAATAATTTGGAAGACAATCCGTTTAGCCATACGGTCCAGGAACATGGATACTTCTCACTGGGAAAAGGTACTCTTAGAATCACTAAGCAGCATTCGCTCGCTTCTCTGCACGACCATCAATAAAATTACACACCTCACGAGCGAATGTTCATTCACTCGTAATCCCACATCTATGACAAACTTGCAATCCTGGCTGATCAACGGCAAGGAGGCATGGATGAAGACCTTTGTAAGACGCAGTAGGCATGATCCTGAAGTTGAAAAGGTAGAAATTATTCATTTAAACCCTCATGTCGCTCAAGTAAGACTTTATGATGGAGGAGAAGTTTCTGTCAACATTCGTAGATTGGCCTCGGTAGGTTCCACTACTGGGAGGGAAGAATGATATGATAATTATATGTCATAAATCATGTGTTTGAATTATTCTAAATCATCAGAAAGTTTTTTATTTTATCTCAGTTTATTTTAGTCAATAAAAGCCATTATTCTAGCTCTTCAATGGTCTCTATTTATTACACGGGATTACTTGAATCACAACTATCTATTGAAAAAAAAGATGATAAATAGGCGTTTCCTCTGAACGCGACAACAATGCTTGCTCATGAAATCCTGATTTTATAACGTCAATTTCATCATAGATGAAATTAACACCAATATAGGTTGATCTGATGCATTTCCCAGTACTATTTTTCAGGAAATCCTCATCTTCCTACAACCAACTATGTCTTCATATTTACACAGATTTCTTCTTTTTCCTTGTATCTTCTCCTTATTTTTCTACTTCCACTCACCTCCTTCTCCCCCCTGCACCCACACTGTTATGAGTTGAATTCTCCCCTTTCTTTCCTATTAGCTCTTGCCAGCCACCAACCACGTCTCATTCTATTTATGTGTATGCGTTCCTTAGTATATAATGTGTGTGTGTGTGTGTGTATTCCTCAGTATTTATGTGTATGTGTGTTAGTAAGCGAGCTTTCTGCGTTAAGCTTTTAGAACCGGGGGAGATTTTCCTGTGTCTTGAGAGGAGAACAGCTAAGAAGCCATATAATCGGGAGAAATGGTTTGTGTTTGGAGACTTAATGGAAAGCCCAGCCTCCTCTCCAACTCTTTCCACTCCTCCTCTCCTCCACTTCTTCCACATTTTCCACTCATTTTCGTCCGAGCTAACTTCTTCTCCTTCATCATCATCTTCCACACACTCACACACCCACACCCACACACCACATCCATAACGACCAAACGTGGAGTCTTAGGCATGATGCACTAATACACAATTTCTCTCTTTCTCCTCCTCTCAATCACTCTCTCTCTCTCTTCCTGTCTCTCCCATATATGAGCTTTCCATGTTCATTTGCTGACAAACTAAAAAGAGAAATATATTGAGAGAGAGTGTGTGGAATAGATATAGTATTGGAGAGAGACTGGTTGAGAGGTAGTGGTTGAAACTAAGAGCGGATAGAATACTATTGAAAAACAGTGTTCAATACAAAATAGAGAGAGATAGTATGTGAGGGAAAGAGGGAGTGAGATGTGAAGAAAGAGACAGCAAAGAATAACGACAGGCAAAGCTGAAATCCCTGGAAAAGCGGCGGGAAATCCGCATTTTATTTTCTTATCTTCATTTACCACTTTTCCAATTTCTGCTTCCGGATCATTTCTGTTCCACGGAATTAGTGTTACAAAACGATCTTTGTTTTCTTCCTGCTTCGCTGAGAAAGGAGAAGGAGAAGAAGAGGTGGAAGTAATGGACAAAGAAGAAGTTTGTTTGTTAGATTGTCGAACGTTCTCCCTTGAAGAAATTGATGAGTTGGCAAAATGATGAATTGAGGCGTCCAGGACTTTTTGAAGGGAGGTCTGACTAGTTGAAGGCCAGTATAGAGGGGCTCTTACAGTGCTCAATTTCTGAAATTATGGGCTGTAACTCGGATTATTTTACGGTAGTGTAACTTTGGGGCTGCAATTTTTGTAATACTTATTAAATAGTGTTAATAAGTAGTACACGCTGAATATTTTGGTTGATCGAGATTATTCCGATGATTTTGCTGTTTCAATTTGGATTTCTGATTTGCAAAAGAAGATTGGAATGAAAAAATGAGCGATTCGAGCAATATTTGGGGAAGTTTGAAGCCATATTTCAAACGATTCTCAAGAAAATTCTGAATCTCGTTCCGAGAATCAATCAGAATATTATATATAAATATTGTAATGTATTTAGGCCGTATACTAAATGATTCTCAAGAAACCTATTGCCAAAACTCGTACCGAAACTCAACCAGAATATTTTTCAATCAGGATATAAGAGTTGTTAAACGAGCTACTGTTTACTGTGTAAAAAAGGTTGGAATTGTGTCTCTTCTGTTTGAATTTTGACATAATAATAATTATTATTAGGTCTGGTGTCAGAGTTTTCAGGTCGCAACTGATCAATTTCAGGGCCTCTGACATGACCAAACGACTGCTTTTCAAGGCAGCCAGGACCGACGACTCAACGTGTCAATCCGAAACACTGGAGTCGTCCGAGAAAAATAACTTGCCCGGGCTGGGATTCGAACATGAAACTGACTGTTAGGTCCGGGAGTATTCTCCCAGGGAATGATTGAAGAAATGTGGTTCAAAGGTACATTTTAGAGGTTTCAGACCTCATTTGTGGCTGAAATTCTTGATGGAACGATGTATTGAGCCGGCCTTGTGAGGGTGAACAGTTGTTGCCCTAGAGCTTTTTATTAACCTGCTCACGAATGTAGTATTGCATCTTGATGTAGTCGCAGCGGAATAGATATGTATGAGCATTCACTCTCTCTCTCTTTCTCTAGGTATTCGTGATCATCTTAACCTTCTTGTTATATCTTCTCTTCTCATTTCCATTTCAACCCTGAATTTCCACTTCTTCCTCCCTTTTGAACTCTCCATTGAATCCATATTCCTTCTTCATCCTACACATTTCCTTCCATTTTCATCTCCTCCGTCCTTGGTTCCTTCCTTTTTCCATATTCATCCCATATTCTTCTCATTTCTCCTTTTCCTCCTCATCATTGAACTTCTCTTATCTCTTCTTTTCGACCATCTTCTCTCCACTTGGCCATTTAAAAAAAAAATAGAGTAATTATCTTTCATCTCCCTCTCATCATCTATATCTATATAATCTCCCTCGTATATCTATAATTTTGCTGTATTGTAAGCTTTTGTATATAAGTGTAAAAGCCAGTATATATTGTAATCTACATAAATATAGTACTCAATCAATCAATCATCCTTCTTCGTCTCTTTCTTCCCCTTCTTCTTCCACTCTATCTCTTTCTCCTTCTTCTTTTTCTTTTTTCATATCTCTTAATCGGTAATTTCATTTTTTTACAATAATTGAATTAGTCCACGTTTTTTTTTAAATTGGATGGTCTTCCATTACCACTCCTCCATTCTACATTTGTTTTTATTTCTTGTTCCTCTCTCACTATTTCTCTCTTTCACCTTCATCCTCCTCCTTTTTATCCTTGTTCTTTTGTATCATAGCTCTTCCAACTTCATCTCTCCACCTCTTTTTCTTCTTACACTTTTTTTTCATTGCTTTCCCTCAAACTCCTCTTATCTCTCCTTTCTCCTACTTTCCCCTTCTCATCTCCATCTCTTCGTATTGATATATTTTTATTCTCTCATTTTCTTATCCCTCTGTTTTCCAGTTTTCCATCCTACAATCGTTTCCACTGCTGCCTCTCTCTCTTCCTTCTACTCTTCTCATCCCAATCCCCTTTTGTATACTTTTCAATGTCCTTCTTTCTTCCATGATCCCAACATTCTGTTCATCCTCTCCTCTTGCTCTATTTTTGTTCTTTTCCTCATCCTCCCAACATTCTTTTCCCACTTATTCTTTTTATCCTCTTCTCCTGCTCATTTTTTTCTCCTCCTCTTTTTCTATCCTTCCAAAGTTTCTTTCCACTTATCCTGTTCATCCTCTCCTCCTGCTCATTTTTTCTCCTTCTCCTTTCGATCCTTCCAACATGTTTCATTCCCTGCTCCCTCATTCTATTACCCTGTTCATTCACTCCTCCTGCTCAAGATTTTCACATTTCTTCTCGAACCTATCCTTCTTTCTCTTTTTCCATGGCATGATGTATTCAGCAGACAAGTGGTTTGTAGCTGAGACAAGAGAAAACGAAATCATCTATTTGCTATTCGTGAATTCACTCAATTCTTGTTCTCATCAGTTGGGTGCACCCCCCTCTCCATCCTTGTCACGCCTATCAATGACGTCATCACAATCGAGCATTCGTGTTCAATTCTGAACAGTTCAGCTATTTTCCGTTCCCACCTACCCACACCTGCTCATACGTTTGTTCCATAAATAGCTGATAGCTATGTTGTATATTTTGTGCAATCAATCCACCTCTATGCATATATTGTGTCTATTTATTTTCAGAACGCCACTTATTTCTATGCAAATATGGACGTCATTTTGGAAAGACTACTGAGTTTTCGTGCAACAGTGATCAGTATGTGAGGTGAGTTGATTGAATGAGGAATTAGAGACTGGTCCTATAAATATACTTGTTTAAATCAAAGACAGCCTAGAAATCGAGTCCTGTAAATATTATTGGTTGAATCAAAGACTGAGTCCAAAAATCGAGTCCGAAAATACGATAAATAAAAAGTCCCATAGATAATAAAGTCCTAAAGTCCTATAAATAATACTCGGCAGAATCAAATACTGTGCCTAGAAATCGAGTCTTTTGAATTGATTCGATTATTATAATTTTGAATGTATTTGACTGGAAAATACGTTGGTCTACACTCTCACTGGAAACCTTTAAGAAACAATAAAGTTCATGTAGAGGCGGTAATACATTTACCCAATTAAAACTTTCTATAATCAAAAATTTCAAAAGTATTTATACAGTACTTTGATAACTTTCCAGTAATTTTCAAAGTTATGTGAATTCCGTCATATATGGGCGAAGAAAAATGTACGATATTCTTATTGATGAGAGGAAAACTGATTTGATTTGAAGAATCAGTTGAAAAAATGAGAGAAGTGGTGGGCGAATTGGGAGGAGTAGATAGATAAGAGGGAGAGAAAGAGGAGGAAGAAGAATAAAAAGAGGAGGAAGAAGAAGAAAAAAGAGGAGGAAGAGGAAGAAGAAAAAGAAGGAGCACTAGCAGCACATACTGTCTCCTAAGAACGACCTCAAGAGGGATCCGAAATGTAAACACAATAAAACAAAAAAGGCTTGCCATGCACCGAGTGGGTTTACAGAGATAGGACGGGTATTTTGCATACGGGTTGTAAACTTTGTGGTTTATCGTGGGTGCAGGTGGTGTGTAGTGATCTTTCACTTCCTCTCTCGTTCTATCTCTCTCTCTCCCTCCCTCTTCACTCTCATCTCTTGCCACCAACGGATATTAGTTAATTTACAGCACAGGTCACATGTCTTAGAGCCCCTACTTCGATACCCAACACATTCTAGTTTTTTCCATTAATTGTTTATTTTTACTGTAGTCCTTTATGAGTTTTAGATCTTCTTCTTCTCCTTGCCTTTAAGGATTAGGCATATTCGCTTGTTGCGACTCTTAATTTGATATTTGTATAAAGTGCTAATTTATAAATTAAATTCTACTATCATCCTTTATGCGTTGTAGATCTTCTTCCTATTCGCCTGCACTGACCCACAACTTGATATTTGTGTAGAGTGCTAATTTATAAATTTAATTTTACTATCGTATTTTATGAGTTGTAGATCTTCTTCATATTCGCCTGTTCTGACTCACAATTTGATATTTATATAAAGTGCTAATTCATAAATATTTTGATGGGAAAGGTTTTATTGTTATCACTTTAATGGTCTTTTGACATCAGGGTTTGTAACTGGTTTTGTAGTGGAATTCTTACTTCGGACATTCTGTCAACGTGCTCCTTCCGGGACTGTGTCAAACTGGGCTGGCGACAAAGTGGGCTGACGACAAACTGGGCTGGTTTTCCAGCCCAGTTTGTCGTTGCATGCACCGCCAAACTGGCACTCTAAGGAATGCAGCCCAGTTTGACGGCGTGCAACTTTGTCGTCTGGTGACAAAATCTTAGGAGTGCCATTTTGTCGTTACATGCACCGCCAAAGCTTGCACTCTAAGGAATGCAGCCCAGTTTGACGGCGTGCAACTTTGTCGGTAGCCCACTTTGTCGTCAGCCCAGTTTGTCGTCAGCCCACTTTGTCGTCAGCCCAGTTTGTCATCGTCCCCTCCTTCTAGAAACGACGATGCTGGCAAACCTTCTTTCCCAGACAGGATACTTTGAGAGTTATAAATCCATCTGAGAAAATACACTTTTGTATGGAATATTGGAGTAGAAGCCATTAGGAGGAGTAGTCATTTGGGGTAGAAGCTACAGGAGTAAGATATTCGAGCAGTAATTGATTTTTCAATGAGGTTCACAGAATTGGAAGATATCAAATTGAATTGGAGATTGAAGAAGTACCTACCCACAACTAAAATGTTCCATTGAACTTGTCAATTTGGGATAAGACGAAAGGAGCTAAAGTAGTATAATATGAAAGTTGTCAACCATTCTCAGTGTATCCCATACTAAGTTTCACCATAGAGAAACAATAGCGTAAGTAGATATCCCATGGTATAGGGAATTTATGTCCCAACTTTTACTGTTATCTCAAGCCGATTACTGTCGATTATTGTCAATTTTTACTGGTTTGTTGGGGTGAGAGTGTATGAACGGCACAATTTGAGAGACTACCAGCGTCACACAAGTGCATGGGAAAGAACTACGTGAACTATCGGCTTGGGAAAACAGTAAAAGTTGCGATATAAACGCTCTATACCATGGGATATCTACTTATGCTATCGTTTCTCTAAGGTTTCACTTCGTATTGTCGAGGCTAGTTAAGTTCGAAGTAATTATGTTTTTCCAAGGAATGCCGACACTTCAATGAAAATCTCACTTTAGTAAATCAAGTTCATGGGTTATTCATAATGCAAAGTTGGAGTGTGTAAAGGTGCGTACAGATATACGCGCCGCGAACATGAGCAATTCACTTTTAATCAGCTGATTATATCAGTACTGAGTACAGAGATATTATATCATTGTAGACCTTCGTTTATTAAGTTGAGAATCTTGACAATCATAAATCTTTATATATATATATATACTGCTCTAATACATGTAAAAACAAAGGTAGAGAAAATTCCAAGACATACCATACATTCTTATGCAACAAGAAATAAGAATAGACTGAATATACCATTCCAAAGGCTTTCAAAGTCAATGAATAGCTACAATATTATTGGTCTGAAACTGTACAATAAGTTACCTCTAAGCTTAATAAATGAGTCTACAGATAGATTTAAAATGAAACTTCTCAACTGGTTAGTGAAAACACCAATGTATTCTATACAAGAGTTCTTGGATTCCGATATGATTATTGATGTTTGACTCCTTGATTGCTTAAAGCTTTTCTTTCTTGTTTTAACATTTTGACAGGGCCTTGTTTGTACTGTTGTTTGTATAGTGATGAATATTCGAATTCTTCTGGGGCTTACTTTAGATGTAGTTATGTTTATGTGTTTATATATGTATATCGTATATACTTTCAATTACATTAACTTATAACCTTCTGACTTGCATAATGTTAGTATAGTTTTGACTTTGTCTATTGCCAATGTTGCTTAATGACAATAAACATTTATTTATTTATTTGTATTTTTACAGAAACGGTAAGATACAGATATAAAAAGCTTGGTATAAGCTGATTGAAAGTGAATTGCTCATGTTTGCGTCGCGTAAATCTGTACGCACCTTTACACTCGCTCTTCAAAAAAGTCAAGAATAATAATACTCAGTCCCCAAAATGAATAGGTTTATCTTTCGATAAAAAACCAACGCGAAAAAATAATAGATTTTACCAGCGTAAATTGAAACTAACAATAATGAGAGAAATCAAGAATAGCGTGTAGTGATAAAGAGTAGGAGAGGAAGAAGATGAAGATGATTAGGAAGATGAGGAAATGAAGAAGGATGGGATGATCTTTGGAATAGCTCCACTATTAGGCTGTAATAATATAGCCTTGTAGAGCCTGCCATCTAGGCTCCCACTGATGTCTACTGCTTCGACTCAATGTTTGACTATTATGGCAATTGATGGATTGGCATTTTGAAGACACTTGGAATTTATCATTTTTCTATTCTGCCCTTCATCTATTCTACCTTCTCCTCCACCACGCCTTCCTCCTTCACTTCTCCTTCTACCCTTTCTCCTCATCCATCTCACCCCCTTTCCTTCATCCTCCTCCTGCTTCCCTTTCTAATAGTCCTAATGCTCGCCCTACACCACCTCTTCACCCTCTACTTCTCCTTCACCTACTTCTCCTCCTCGTAATTCACTTCCTCTTCCTCATCGTCTTCCATCTTTTATTCTTCCTCGTCTTCTTCTTCCTCTTTTTCTTCTTCTTCTTCTTCTTCTTCTTCTTCTTCTTCTTCTTCTTCTTCATCTTCTTCTTCTCCTTCTTCTTCTTCTTCTTCTTCTTCTTCTTCTTCTTCTTCTTCTTCTTCTTCTTCTTCTTCTTCTTCTTCTTCTTCTTCTTCTTCTTCTCTTCTTCTTCTTCTTCTTCCTCTTCTTCTTCTCCATCTTTTTCTTCTTCTTCAAAATCGCCGTCATATTTGTCGCATACGGATTTTCGTTGTTGGTCTTCCTCTATCCATTTACTTAATGAACACCACTATCGTCCTCCACGACAAGATAAATATTATTTTTCGCCCCTCGTAAAAAAAAATCCATGACAAAAAGTTTGTCCTCAATTATTATCGATGGATTCGACAAACGACAAACAGAATCTGGTCGCATGTGCCAATAAAATAAAAACTGTTATGCCACTTGGCTAACAGAGAGTGAGAAATGGAAAGATTGATGAAAAGGACAAAGATATAATTGACAAAGATTGATTTGATAAAAAGGCGAAGATTGAAGAAGAATAAAGAAGGAAAGAAGAAGAAGGAAAATTCAATTAATTAGCTCTGATGAGTCGGAATTGGAATATCGCAATAATTATTGTTATGTAATGAAAATGTTTATCAATGCATACATACCGCCTTATTCACAAATAATGCAATAATGAGGCTTGTAGAAAGCAGCTGATTTATTTATAATTATTTATTCGTGGACAGAATCACAAAACATATAAACATGATTAGGTAGGAACAACAGGCTTGGCCCAAATCTATTCCATTCCCAAATGTTGATAAATCAATAAAAAGTCCAAAAAATAGGTTATGTTTCTACTGTGAAACGTTCAAGTTCAATTTTCGTCCAAAAATATATACAAGCTAAACATTTTGAATTTATAGAAATTAAAACACCAAAGTATATTTAAATACTAGCCGTCAGGCTCGCTTCGCTATCCATATACGTCTAGCCAGGGGGCTCCGCCCCCTGGACCCACGACTGGATCGTCCAAGAATGAGATCAGCAGGCTCGCTTCGCTCGCCTGCATTTTTCATTTGAGCATTTTTATCATTTGTTAGGACAATCCAGTCGGGGGTTCAGACTAAACGTCTGTCTAAACGGATATGGCGGGCGAAGCGAGCCTGCCGGCTAGTAATATAATATTCCCAGGATTGAAGTAGCAGTGCCCAATCAATTATTTTTCCGCGATAAATGCGTTTAAATCTTCAACTTGGTGCCAACCTAACAAAGTCAACTCAACTTAATGCCAACCTGACAAAATTATTAATTTAGTTGCCAGTTAACAACTGTTTCGAAGAGGTACTCTATCTAGATTATAGTTCTATAGTAACATATGATATGGAGATTTCAATTATAATTAAGAGATTGGGAGAAGAAGAATATACATGCTAAAAGACGAACTTTTAACCCTTAAAAACAACCCTTAGAGTTGGAATATTTCCAAAAGATTTCTTAGTGCGCCTCTAAAGGGCCAACTGAACATACCTATCAAATTTGAACGTTTTTGGTCCGGTAGATTTTTAGTTATGCGAGTGAGTGAGTGAGTGAGTGAGTGAGTGAGTCAGTCAGTCAGTCATTGAGTGAGTGCCATTTCGCTTTTATATATATAGATAAAACTCAATTATCACTTCATATTGAATTAATACAGCTGTTTTGAAAATGAGAAAAGGCGATTTAAAGGCGATTCCTCCCTAAATAATCTTTTCTAGTCTATATGGAAATAAGATTAAATATGATTAGAAATATTGTCATGTAATGTGAATTAGTGTATAAGCCAGTATACACTAACATACAGTGTATTGTAACATACATGAATGAAGAACTCCAATGTAATCTAAAAAATTCTCTTTTTCTCATCCTGATCAACCTTCTCTCATCTGCTCTCTCACCCTAATCTGACCATCCCTCACTGTCATCCTTGTTTTTCAGTCAGGAGACCCCTCACACTGAGTAGTCTGCTCATCTCACTGCAAGTGTCTCCCGCAATGTTTTTCTTATTCCATCACCCCTCTACTCCACCCTCCCTCCAAATAACTCACAATGACCATTAACAATACACCCACCCCTCCTCACCCATCTCCTCACCCCATCTAGTAATCGAATCATACTATCACGTCTGCCAAGCATCCATCTAAAGCTTTTAAGCTCATCATATCTCTGGTGAACTCCAAGCTTTTTAGGGATCAACAACAATTTTTTTATCTCGAGTTTTCTTTATAACTTTCTGGAAAGGTTATCATTCATTTGATGGAATCAATGAACAGTAATATGAAGTTTTATACTGGTTCCATCTATAGTTTTGATGCATTCAATAGCGTTTCATAATAATTATGCATTTATTAGTAGCATTCAACCGGGTGTTTATGAATGATTTTCGGGGTTTTTACTCTTTATAAAATTTATTACATTGAACTTACTGTTATTAATGATATCTATATAATAAGAGAGAGTAGGGTTGTGTTTGTTCGTGTGTTCGTTTGTTCGCATCAAAACATGTCAACTTGTGGATTGCATACCGGAAAAACGGGAATGATTTAGATCTCCAAATTTTGCTCATAGATTCTAAAAATATCAATCTCGTTCACCTGGAAGCCCAAATTTCAATTTTCCTTCTAGATTTTTCAGAATTAATGTTCAAATTTCATTATGGTGCATACGATTTCATGAAAAAAAATCACCAAATCATATGGTCGAAATTAAAAATTGAATAATTAAGTTTTCAGTTTGTCAAGTTTTCAATTTATCATGCATCCAGTTGTTGTATGGAAGCACCTGAACATTTCTTTTAAAAGGAAAGTTAGAAGATAGATATGATTGGGAATCCTATTCGATTAATAAAAACAGGTTTTCCGTCCCACCCAAATTTTGTCCACCATTTTGAATCCAACTTCGTTTTTTTTTAAATTTGTGGGTGGTCATATGATACATGATTCTAATGCAGGATTTGAAGAGAAAATATAGTGAAAGTATGGTGAAAACAGCACATCAATATCTCATACCTTTCAAAAGTTATTCAAAATTCAAAAATACTGATATATAATGTATCTATCATCTTCTATACTATAATTAAGGAAAGAACTGGCTTTGCCTATACACGTATACACGTGTAAAGGATTGGAAAATTATGTTTGACACATCATCACGTCTGAACTACTGGACTGATTTACTTGAAATGTTGCATATAAATTCTTAATCAACCGAGGATTCTTATGGGCCCATTTTCAATTCTTCTAGATTTTATTTCGTCAAATTTTCAGTTTGTTGAGTTTTAAAATAGACCCTAGCGAAGCACGGGTTACCTGCTAGTGTCAAATGAAATGAACTCTACTAGCTCCATTCAGAGTTATGATGCATTAAATAGCATTTTATAATAAATTATGATGCAGAATGATTTATAACATTTTATTGTTATAATGCCATTAGCATTGGATTATAAGTTTATGCGAATGAAAATGTAGTCTATCAGGATGTTCTACTCAAACAGTGCTATGATCGAAACATTGTATCATTAAGTCATTGAGTCAGTGGTTGAAAAAATATCCCCAGGCTTGTATGCTCTTAGGCGAATGTCCAATGTGTGCGGTCTCAACGCTTTAGTAGCCATTTACCACGCATTGATACATTCGAATATAGCTTACGGTCTATGTATCTACGGCAGCACTCCCAAGAGAAATCTCGATTAAATACTAATCCAACAAAAAAGAGCACTAAAAATTATTATGAAAATCAAAAGGAATGACTCTGTTAAACATATTTCCCCCCAGCAAGGCATATTAACAATCTATGGTCAATATATCAATGATGTTATGACGTACTATAGAAAATCTACTGATTTTGAAGTAAGAAATAGTAAATCACATTGTCATAACACTCGATCAGGAAGAATTGTTCAAAGACATAACTTGGAAATCTTTAAAAAGAGGACAACTTATATGGGTGATAGATACTTTAACATGCTGCCTAGTAATTTGAAGTCTATAGAAAATATAAGATGCTTTAAAGCTCATCTGAAGGACTATCTGGTGGTAATGTCTTTGTACTCCTTTCAGGTATTTGTTCAGGAGTAATTTTATGCGATTTCGACATTGACTGTATTTGTGTGTTGTTTTGTTCTTTAAATTTTCTCTGTTTAATGTGACAACATGTGTATGTGACAATATCCAATGTACATGTACATTTAATGAATAAATAAGAGTCATTGTCATTTAGAGTATAACATCAACCTTCAAAATGTTCAATTCATTATTCCTGGACCGAAAATCAAGTGACGAAGCAGTGTGTGATTACATAACCTTAACTATTGGACAACATTAACATTCTATCAAAATTTTTGGAGAGAAATAGTGCAGGCTCAGCCTAGTTTTTCCTCCAATGTCATAATTGTATTATGATTATAGTATTTTATACAATAAATGGATGAATGATTGATGATTCTACAGTTATCTATTGATATATCTCTAAAAACAGCGATGTGGAGTTTTGACTTTTTGATGTGACTGATGATCATAAGCGCTTCATGTACTCTCATGTGTGAAAGTCCTCACTCACGAGTATAATCATGACTGTATGTAGGTATGTTAACTATAAATTATAATTTCTCAAGCCTCCACTTTGAAAAGGTCACAGAAATATCCCCAGAGAATATAGCGATTCATAGCTTCCATTCTCAAAAATCTAAGACAATGATGACATACTTATTATGTACTAGCCGTCAGGCTCGCTTCGCCCGCCATATCCGTCTAGCAAGGGGGCTCCGCCCCCTGGACCCCCGACTGGATCGTCCAAGAATGAGATTAGCAGGCTCGCTTCGCTCGCCTGCATTTTTATCATGTTAGGACAATCCAGTCAGGGGTTCAGACTAAACGTCTGGCTAATCGGATATGGCGAGCGAAGCGAGCCTGACGGCTAGTAATATAATATTCCCAGGATTGAAGTAGCAGTGCCCAATCAATTATTTTTCCGCGATAAATGCATTTAAATCTTCAATTTGGTGCCAACCTAACAAAGTCAACTCAACTTAATGCCAACCTGACAAAATTATTAATTTAGTTGCCAGTTAACAACTGTTTTGAAGAGGTACTCTATCTAGATTATAGTTCTATAGTAACATATGATATGGAAATTTCAATTATAATCAAGAGATTGGGAGAAGAAGAATATACATGCTAAAAGGCAAACTTTAAACCCTTTAAAACAACCCTTAGAGTTAAAATATTGCCAAAAGATTTCTTAGTATGCCTCTAAAGGGCCAACTGAACATACCTACCAAATTTGAACGTTTTTGGTCCGGTAGATTTTTAGTTATGCGAGTGAGTGAGTGAGTGAGTGAGTGAGTGAGTCAGTCAGTCAGTCAGTCAGTGAGTGAGTGCCATTTCGCTTTTATATATATAGATATTTGATCTATGCTAGTGAAATAACAATAATTGAAATTGAGATTGGAAACTGGGTCATGAATAATTAGTCTAATTTATTTTATTGAATTGAATGGATTATTTCAAACAAAGACTTTCTTTACTTTATAATTTGAGGACTGAACTGATAAGTTGATGATATAATTTGATGAGTTATATCTCATTGATAACCTCTTTCAGTATATGTATTTACTAGCAGGTAGCCCGTGCTCCACAAGGGTCTATTTTAAAACTTGACAAAATGAAAACTGGACCGAGTGGAATCTTGAAGAGTTTGAAATAGGCCTAGAACCATACTCGGTTAATTTAGAATCTATATTATGCAACAATTCAAGGTAATCAGTTGAGTTGTTGAGACGTGATGATGCGTCAATAGTTATTTGTGCAACTAGTGCGCAAAGTGTCAGTTTGCTGCACCGAAAGAAACGTTTACGCCCGAGCCGTAGGCGAGGGCGGAATGGTTTCTTGAGTGCAGCAGAGGAACTTTGCGCACGTATTTCACATTAAGTTTTTCCTACAGTTACCATTGAATATGAAAAGTGGGTAATTATGGGTAAAATTGCCTGAAATGCATCAAATGTTTTTCTGTGTAATTTTATTATTGATAAAAACCTTAATCCTAAAATCCTAAAGTCCTCGTTGTCATTGGTTATAATATAATATAATGAATAATAATTAGCGCGTTGTGCTTGGTTGCACCTCTGCTCACTATAGCAGCCACAGCAGTCACTGTTACCAACTTCATTTTGATTTTGCTGCACTGTTGCTCCATATAACCTACTAAGTATTTTGCGTTGCCATGTTGCAAATCTGGAGTGCAGAAAAATTTTTCCCGCACTAGAGCGGAAAAGTGATTCTTTGCGTTCTGTAATCAGTGCAGCAATGGCCACTTTTCAACGTAACTGTAGGAAAACATAATTTTTCTATCCCGTACGTGTATAAGCCAGTTCTTTATTTTATTATAGTATAGGTATAGATAATTCTTCAACTTGGTGCTAAACTAATAATGTGACAGAACTCAATTCTTGTTCAGAAAACTTCCTCAACTTAATGCCAACCTGAAAAAATTGAACTAGTTAATAATTTAGTTGCCAATTTTAACCATCTGTTTTGAAGAGGTAGTCTCTTTAGATTATTATAGTTCTGTCCATATTAACTTGTGGTATATACACATAATAATGTGACAGAACTCAATTCTTGTTCAGAAAACTTCCTCAACTTAATGCCAACCTGAAAAAATTGAACTGGTTAATAATTTAGTTGCCAATTTTAACCATCTGTTTTGAAGAGGTAGTCTCTTTAGATTATTATAGTTCTGTCCATATTAACTTGTGGTATATACACATAATAATGTGACAGAACTCAATTCTTGTTCAGAAAACTTCCTCAACTTAATGCCAACCTGAAAAAATTGAACTGGTTAATAATTTAGTTGCCATTTTAACCATCTGTTTTGAAGAGGTAGTCTCTTTAGATTATTATAGTTCTGTCCATATTAACTTGTGGTATATACACATAATAATGTGACAGAACTCAATTCTTGTTCAGAAAACTTCCTCAACTTAATGCCAACCTGAAAAAATTGAACTGGTTAATAATTTAGTTGCCAATTTTAACCATCTGTTTTGAAGAGGTAGTCTCTTTAGATTATTATAGTTCTGTCCATATTAACTTGTGGTATATACACATAATAATGTGACAGAACTCAATTCTTGTTCAGAAAACTTCCTCAACTTAATGCCAACCTGAAAAAATTGAACTGGTTAATAATTTAGTTGCCAATTTTAACCATCTGTTTTGAAGAGGTAGTCTCTTTAGATTATTATAGTTCTGTCCATATTAACTTGTGGTATGTACACATAATAATGTGACAGAACTCAATTCTTGTTCAGAAAACTTCCTCAACTTAATGCCAACCTGAAAAAATTTAACTGGTTAATAATTTAGTTGCCAATTTTAACCATCTGTTTTGAAGAGGTAGTCTCTTTAGATTATTATAGTTCTGTCCATATTAACTTGTGGTATATACACATAATAATGTGACAGAACTCAATTCTTGTTCAGAAAACTTCCTCAACTTAATGCCAACCTGAAAAAATTGAACTGGTTAATAATTTAGTTGCCAATTTTAACCATCTGTTTTGAAGAGGTAGTCTCTTTAGATTATTATAGTTCTGTCCATATTAACATGTGGTATATACAATATATGCCGTAAAAAATTTCATGTCCCATGGATGAAATTTGAACATTAATTCTGAAAAGTCTAGAAGGAAAATTTGAATTTGGGCTTTGAGGTGCACGGAATTGATATTTTCAGAATCTATGTGCAAAATTTGGAGATCTAAATCATTCCCGTTTTTCCGGTATGCAATCCACAAGTTGACATGATTTGATGCAAACAAACGAACAAACTCAACCCTACTCTCTCTTATTATATAGATGGGTACACTTTCAAAAATTTGAATTCATTGTATTATAATTATTAACATTAAAAAATGAAATCATTTGTAGAATAAAGAAACTGGATAAGCAGTTTCATCATTGTCATTCTAGGATACATAAATTTCCTATAAATATTCCAAGTTCTATTTGAAATAGATAACCAAAGACGTACAACGAAACAGACCTGGAGGTACGTAGCAAGACATGTAGACAAGGAATCTGATGTAAGTAGGTTAACCTACAATTCGCGATAATTCAGCT
The DNA here is from genome assembly GCF_014356525.2 of Nilaparvata lugens. Classification (NCBI taxonomy): domain Eukaryota; kingdom Metazoa; phylum Arthropoda; class Insecta; order Hemiptera; family Delphacidae; genus Nilaparvata; species Nilaparvata lugens. Next base: position 63,456,479 of record NC_052508.1, on the reverse strand, counting down.
AAAACAGGATTTTGCAGCGGAGTCTGGCCATAAATTGCAATATTTACGCAAGCCAAACCAAGATGGCGGCGAGTAAAGTCAACAAGGTGTTTGTCGCGGTTATCTATGTATGCACTGCTACAGGCGATTCACTTAGATCTGTCAGTATTAGTTGGATGGAATGCGTTGGTTTTATTTATAGAAAAAGCTGACAGTTCGAAGTAAGTTTCACCATGGCAAACATACACACACATTTGCATACATTCATGTTTGGTGGATACATAGTATTCTCCACTATTTTAAGGTTATCTATTCTTGGTAGTTATATGAGTATGCTGAGAAAATGTGATAGAGAGGGTGAGAAAAAAGATAATGGCGAGGAGATGATAAAGAGAGGATGAGAAGACATGAGGAGCGGAAGAAGAGCTGGAAAAGAGAAGAGGAATATAAAAAGAAACGATGGAGAGAAGAAATGGAGAAAAACAAGAGAGTAGGCTAATAGAAAAAGAAACAATGAAGAGAAAAACAGAAGTGAAACAAAAGAGTAAACGAAGAAGCAAATATGGATAGAAGAGCAACAGGAGGAGAGAAGAGGAAAAATAGAAGAGGAATAAAAAGGAAGAAAAGTGAAGAAGAGAAAGATGGTAGAGGAAAACTAGAAGAGAAGTGGAGAAGTAAGATCAGGAGAAGAAAGGAACATTGAGAGACGAGAATGAAATGTTGTTGTATTTTAATTTTTCGAATGAGAAAAATGTTGAAATTAATATTAAAAATTTGTGAGGGAAATTGGATGAACTTGAGAGTGGAATATGAAGAACAAACAAAGAATGAGACCGGGAATTTATATGATTTAAGGAGAAAAATAGTGGATACAAAAAGTCTTAAATTCTACAATTATTGATGGGGAAGAATAATAAGTAGTAGAAGAAGACAGAGTTCTAGAGGGAGAGAGAGAAAGAGGAGGAGAGAACGGCGATGATGTGGAGAAGAAGTAGAATGAAAATAAAGAAGGAAGAGCAATAAATGAATGGGAATGAGAAAGAAAAGAAAATATCCACTAGGGAAGGAGAGAGAATTTGTGGAAATTGAATAGATAAGACGGATCAGAAGAAAAACAAAGTTATGGAAGAGATAAAAAAGTGAGAGTGAATCAAAGGTAGAGTGATAAAGAAAAGGAATATGAATTGATCGAGAAGAACTCGTAAGAAGATTGTGTAGAAAATGGAAATGCTTGAGAGATGAAATTATTTTAGAAAAGTGAAAGAGGGAGGAGGAATATAAGATCGAGCACAAGAGAAGATCTGTTGAAAAATACAAAGAAGTGAATTTAATGATTATAAAGAGGATGCTAATGGTTCCAGATAAAAGCAGATTGCATTCAAGATTGTTTAATTAGGAAAGCCAGCCTCCTGACTGCTAACGTAGGGTGGAGCAAAGGAAGTTGATGGATTGGGGCAATACAAACACCAATTAATCACTTTTGATTGAATCATTTGTTATGGAGATCACTGCAATTTCCGACCCTAATCAAAGAAGTACGGTGAAATGAATACTAAAATGGAGGATTTTATATTTTTTTTGTGAAACCTGACATTTGTTTGTTCATTTTTGATGGATTACACTGATTTGATTATACTGATTATATAAGATTTTTCAATTCAATATCTAGATAAAAAAATAGATGAACTGTTCTTAGAACTATCTTGGTGGAGCAGACTCAGCCTATCAAATCCGGTAGTAAGTTAACACAATGTTTGTAATTGGCTGAGACAGTTCGTAAGACTCTTTTACATAGCTTACTGTACTCTCATCTCGTGGAATTGTAGGAAAATATAGTAACTTATTCTTATATCTTTTATCCCTTTCAGGGTCGTTTTCTCAAAAATTGATTCAACTATTGAGCCCGTTCAATCAATGTATAGTCTCATTTATCATAATGTTTTTAAAGTGAGTCAGCTGATGGTTTAAACTGGAATTAAAGTTTAACTTTTTGGAGGAAGCGACTCTCATAGCTGCAATATTGTGACTTTAGTGTTTATTCAAGATATCTGAGCTTATCAATCTTCAATCATTCATGAATCAAGGTTTGCGCTGAGTTTTGGTAAATCTGTTGTCTTGAGTGGCTCGTTGGAGTAAGTGATAACGCGCCGGTTCGTTGAAGAGAACCCAAGCTCGAATCCTCGACCGGGCAAAAGTTTCTGACCACAGAACAATCACATAGATACGGCCAACTTGTCTTTCGGAGGAGACGATAATCCGTCGGTCCCGATTACCTAAAAAGTAGTAGTCATCCCTCCTCATCATCACTCTCACTCATTACCCACGCTCAAGCCTAAGAGCCTATGTGGGCATCACCCTCAGTATTATTATTATCTATGATTCTACCGTAGAATAAGAATAGAAAAATCATAGAAATTCTATAGTTCTAGAATTCTGATTCTATGGTAGAATCAGGTATGTACAATAGTTCAACATAAACCTTGCTTGACGTTGAATTGAAGGAAAACTCTGATCTTTTGAAACCTTGAAACTTCAACAATAGACTCTATAAAAGTAAAACTATAAATAATGGAAAATCTTGAGTGAATTCTTGATGATAGAATATTTTCATAAATGCACCAATTGATACTTTTTTAAAGAATTTCGCAAAGATATCAATTCATCTGAGAATGTCTCACTGGAGATTGGAGAGAGCTCAGGGAAGAAGAGAGACACTCTTGTGAACTTCTTCATTTCATTGGCCTTTTCTTCTCATTTGTAGTTTCGCATCATGCGAAAGTGGCGCCCTACTCGCGGGAAACAGCGAAAGAAGAATACGAAAAAGAAAAAGGGGAAGAGGAAGAAGAAAAAAAAAGAAAAATAAGAAGTAAGTGGGAGAACGGTGAAAGACTGAAAGCGATCGAAATTCAATTTACTTGCCATAATCTACATATACCCTCATCTCTTCTACTGACTCTTTCACCCCCTCTCAGTCCCTCTCTCTCACTCTTTATCTCTTTCTCCGTCTTTGGCACTTTCTGGCAGCATCTCTCTATTATTGTTGGCTGAGTTTGTAGGCCTGTGCGTTTTCCGTGATTCTATTCCATCTGTTCTCCAAGCACCTAAATAGCTGAAAGCTTGTTCTATATTGCAAGGTAGAACCTATCGTAGACAATAGCATTGCAATGACCCATTTGAAAACTACAATTATTATAGAAAGCTGTCATTCATGCTCTCTACACTTGATATTTATAAACTAAAAGAGATGAAAACCCTAAATATTTCGTTTGAACTTCATCGGATGTCACTTTAAGCTTGAAAAAGAAAACCACTTCATTTATACTCCATCTCTACTGGTTTAAAACTTTCCAGTTCTTATTCAAATCTCTATAAATTCTCGGAATATTTGTGGTTTTCTTTTTCTGTCTCTTTCAACAATTGTAGGAATCAATAAATATTGAGAAATCAATTATTGTTATCCTCAATAGCTGATCATTGATGACTTTTCTCTTCAGAATCCATTCTTATACGCTACATCGAACGATCATAATTTTTATAAAACGTTTAAGAAATCTATATATATATATATTATATATATATATATATATATAAGCGAAATGGCACTCACTGACTGACTGACTCACTCACGCGCAGAACTAAAAATCTACCGGACCAAAAACGTTCAAATTTTGTAGGTATGTTCAGTTGGCCCTTTAGAGGCGCACTAAAGGCGCATGGCGCACAATCTTTTGGCGATATTTTAACTCTAAGGGTGGTTTTCAAGGGTTTAAAGTTCGTCTTTTAGCATGTATATTCTTCTTATTCCAATATCTTGAAATTATAATTGAAATGTCCATACCATATGTTAATATAGAACTATAATCTAGAGAGAGTACCACTTCGAAACAGTTGTTCTGGTAACTAAATTGAAAATTTTGTCAGGTTGGAATTAAGTTGAAATGACTTTGTTAGGTTGGCACCAAGTTGAAGATTGAAATGCATTTATCCAGGACCTCCTAAATACCAATTTATCCAATTAGCCAAAATTAGCGTTTTCTCAGCTTCTCTGCGTTTCCTCACCTTTTTCAATAATTGATGGAAATATATTAAGAAAAAATCAGTACACAGGTTTAGCTGAGGTGGAGGAATTTTGTTCGCTAAAGATACGCCGATATAGTAACAGGTGTTTTTCAAAATCAAATTGACATAATACGTTCAAATTCGGTACAGAGGTTCCGCTTAGGTCTACATGCAGGCGAGCAAAGCGAGCCCGCTGATCTCATTCTTGGACGATCCAGTCGGGGGTCCAGGGGGCGGAGCCCCCTGGCTAGACGGATATGGCGAGCGAAGCGAGCCTGACGGCTAGTACTGTATATGGAAGGGATTCCCCCCCCCCCAAGAACATTCTAACATTATTTGAAAATAATAATGTTAGTAGAATAGTAGATAGTATTAGGTAGCAGTTTAATCGTATTGTGGGTGAAAGTATAACTGTATTTATATTAGTATATAAATTTTGACTAGATAGAAAAAGGCATTAGTATTCACTCAGAACTAAGGTGCGGTCAGACTTAAGCGCTGCGACCGCGCGCCTTGCGTTCTTCATTATTTAAGTTGGTATGATTATTATATCCATATCTTACTGTTTCTGTACAAGTACAGGTATGATGAAAATAGCATCAGCTGATGAAAAGTGAAATGCGCGTGTTCGTGGCGCAGAAGCCTGTACGCACATTTAGAGGAACACCTACACAGTAGCTAGTAAATGTAATTGGTATTAGTGGTCAGGTCACACAGACTGCATAATATGGTTGCCTCGTGAGGGAGGAAAGCAAATGGAAAGAGGGGAAACAAAAGAGAATAAAAAGGGAAAGACAAAAGAGGGATGAAGGAGAAGAGTCACGTTGAAATAGAATAAATTAAGATGCACAAGAAGAACGAGAAAAAGCTGCAACCACCTTTTTTCCCTTTTCTCTCCCTTCCTCTCGTCACTTTTCTTTCCATCGCTGTCCTTCTTCTACACTATTCTTCTCTCCTTATCTTTATTTTGATCCTCTTCTTTTCCTTCTTCTTCTACGTCGTTTTCTTTGTTTTGCTGGCTATTTGTCCATGTCTTATCTAGGCTGTTGGCTGCTGTATAAAAGGACAGTACCGTACTGTTGTAGCAAGAGACGTGTCATTCGGACTCACGTAAATACTTAATGGCTCGGAAAAAGTCGCGCACTGACCAAAGAATAAGATTAGAAGAGGAAGAAGAAGAAGGTATGAGAAAAAAAAGAAGGAGAAGAAGAAGAAAAACAAGAAGAAAAAAATAAGAAGAAAAAGAAAAAGATGAAAAAGGAGAAGAAACAGGAGGAGGAAGGTGTAAAGGATAAGAAACACAACAGCAGCAGCAACCTGCAAACAAACACGTAGCGCGTGTGTAGGGGTGGATGAGTAGAGGGGGGTGTAGGTGTGAGGTACTGATAAGTAATGAGAGAGGGTCGTCTCTGTGATAGTGGGCGACCATTTTGTTTCTCTTTTACATTAACAATCTTCACTTTCTCACTATTGTCTTTCTTCAAACAACCTAAGTTACCAGAACTGTCAACGTGGGATTTCAACAAACTTCGGCAATTTGATGCCAATTTCTTAAAAAGCACATGAAAATTGACCTTGTTTTCTTCAGGAAGAATTGTCATCCTTTTTGAAGAAAACTATATGGAAATATTTTATTCATTTATTCATATGCAAATACAATCCAGGTAAAAACAGCAGGCATTTTGTGGACAACTCTGGTGTAAACGTGGTTATAAGGTAGCTAACCACCATCCCTGTACAAACCGCACGTTACTTACTCGACTACAACGCTCACAACAATCAGCTTCGCAAAGTTCCAAGCTGGATTTTAACATATCAGTATCAGAGTCCATGCCTTGTCCAGTGAACATATAGCCTAGTGTCATGTGTTGTAATAGGACTTGTTCATTCTCGCTCGAACGGGATGAGTGGGATTAGTCTCATAGAACTCATTGAAGAATATTATCATTGAACCAGACATGGATTCTGATACTGATATGTGATAATCCAGTTCAATAAAGCATGATAATCCATGTGATAAATGAAATTTCTAACTGAATATTACAAAGAATAGAAAAATGATAGGTAAAGCCATGAATCTTTTTGTTAGAATGATAATTATCAATGAAAAATATGACAAAGAATAGGAAATTAGTAGGTATAACCATAGATTTTTTTGCTAGAATGATAATAATTTCATAGTGAGTATTACCATAGAGAAACGATAGCATAGTAGATATCCCATGGTATAGGGCGTTTATGTCGCAACTTTTACTGTTATCCCAAGCCGATAGTTCACATAGTTCTTTCCTATGCAGCTGTGTGACGCTGGTAGTCTCTCAAATTGTGCCGTTCATACACTATCACCTCAAAAAAACAGTAAAAATTGTCAATAATCGACAGTAATCGGCTTGAGATAACAGTGAAAGTTGCGACATGAATTCCCTATACCATGGGATATCTACTTACGCTATTGTTTCTCTATGGTATTACAAAGGATCGGGAAATTAGTAAGTAAAACCACATTTTTTTCAGTGTCTGTGGTAAAACTATAATCTCAACCGAAACAACATCAATACTTAATCAAAGGATGTTGCCAGTATTCTACAAAGGAGTTCACAGAGCTTGCACTTTATCTCTATAAACGCCAGAGCTCCCACCTACAAAATCATCCCCACACACATACACATTTAACCATCCATATACTTTCATTTCATCCCTTCTTCGCTCATTTCTTTTGCAACCCCTCGCCGAACGAGACATCTCATCTCCATCCCTTCTCGTTCTTCAAATCCTCCCTTCTCCGCTCTTAACTTATATAATGTTGCTAGAATGCCACCTGAGTCTCTCGCACACTTATGCAAAGTGCAGTCGACGCGCGCACGCCGGCTCACAAACACTCGCCGTCAGTTTAATAAGCAGACGTAGCTTTTTAGAAATAGTTCTCTAAAATTCTCTAAATTTAGGGTAAGGCAATGGAGTATGAATAGTTTCAAATAACAATCACCCATTCATTTTCAACAAAATTTAGGGTAAGGCAATGGAGTATGAATAATTTCAAATAACAATCAACAAAGTTGAGATAACATTTTCAACAAAAACTGAATTTTTTTATAGTGTGTACCTCGAATGTTGTCATTTTGATAATAATTGGTGAGGAAAAAGGTTTCAAGATTGATTACGAACGGAAATTATCCAATAGCCAGTACAACAAAATCACATTCACTACAATTTCAGAATTCTGTTTAGTCATTAGTTTGAGAAAAACACATATATTTGGTTACCGTAGTTATTGGATTTAGAGCTAGCTACACACATATTAATTTTTCGACCTGCGATTGTTTGACTTTTTCTACCAAATTGAACAGCATGACAAACAGCATATGTTTATAAGGAAGGCAAAAAATCGTACGATCAAAAATTTATGTGTGTGTTACTAGACTTACACAAACATCGATTTCTGGACGTCCGATTTTTTGCGTTCCCATAAATTCTACCCGATTAAACACTTGATCTACCAGATCTTTGGTAACACTTGGAGTGCGTAGATGCACATATGTGTTGATCAAGTCATGTTCAATCAACTAGAATTTATAAGGATGGTGAAAAATCGGACGTAAAAAACTAGATGTGTGTGGAACTAGGCTAAGAGTAGATTGGACATTTCTGTTGCATATAATCTTGGAGCCTCTATACTTCAACAATGGTATACGCTGCTCAAGTCTGAACTGTGTTATTTTCACAGTTTTAAACCAACTGCTCCCGTTCCACAAATCTCCGGGATATTCATAAAACAGAAAATGTAAATATTAAAATAGACCTATTTCAAACTGAAAGAAACCCAGAAAACCCACTATTCTCTACTATTTCTTAATGTTTGTTGGAAATAAAGAAAAGCTATCAGAAGTTTAGTGTCCAGCGTGGCAGAATTAGGTGCATAACCATCGATCGTACAACTTTCCCTGTTTTTTTTTTGCTTTCTTGCAAACCGAAGAACTTGGATGAGCCTGTCTCTGATCCCTCTTTCCCTTTCCCCTACCTCCTTCTCCTTCTATCCTTCTCCTTCTTCCTCCTAGTCACCCTCCTCCACCTCATCCTCCATCAACAGAACACAACCACTTGTAAACTCAGCGGAATTAGCGGAAATCCAATAAAACAAGAGGGATTTCAGATTAGTTCAAGTAAGACATTAGTGGAGGGGAGGACTGAGAGAGATAATAGCAGATAGAGTAGTTGTTCTTCAGACTGTGGAAGAGAAGACGAACAAGGGGATGATGGTGGAAAAGTAGGGGGAAAGGGACATGGAGATGTATGGAGTAGAGGGGGAATGAAGCACCTAGTAAGAAGAAGAGAAAATGATTTCATCATTTGAAGGTGATGTAAAGAACAGTGGAAGATGAGGAGAAGAGGAATGCATACAGTAAAACTAGTAAAAGTGGAAAATTATGAAGGGAAGATTTAATAGATGTAACAAAAGGAACGAGGTAGAAGTGGAAAACATTGATGAAGAAGATAGAGTACTCAAACAAAATTAATACAAGATTGGGATTGGAATGAAGAGACTAAAAATAACAATAGTGCAAGATGATGGTGTACAATTCTTGTATTAATTTATCTATTTGATTCAACATTTTTCCAGGCTTGAGACTGTTGAAACAAAACCCATCAACATTGCCTTATCACCTTTGATAATAGATACGTTAATGTATTGATGATTGGGAGAATAAAATCTCATTACCTTGCATAATGAGCATAATCAGAGTAGCCTATAATTATATTGCTGTAATATTAAACGTGTCAATAATCAAAGCTAATACGTTCATTAATCACAATAGGACAAGAGAGAGAAGAATATCTAACATAAGGTTGAAGAAATGAAATAAAATGTTCTTATTCTATCAATCATTTAAAATTACAAAACTTCTAGAACAGTACCACAGGCTTAAGCCCAAGACGATTCCTATCCTCATTTAACCAACAGTCCAAATGTAGCTAGGTAGAAGTATATAGCTGAGAAATGCAAAGCTATAATGTAGCTATGGAAGAAGGGGAAATAGGACTAAATGTAAAAGAATGAACAATACAAGGTATGAAAAGCTGTATGTAACTGGGAAACATAAAGTTGAAAACAGTGATGGATTGATAGTATGAGATGCGAGAGGGATGGGAGAGATGAACATAAACAAGGAGAAAGAATAAATAAAAAAAAAGAGGGAATTTAAGAGAATGTGTGGGAGAAATAATGAGGAAAATGAAATGAATAAGAAATGTTTGAGCTACAATAAGATGAGAAATTATGAAGATTAAGAAATAGAAATCGATTCCAGAGCAGGAACAATAATTGACCAAACAAGTACAAGGATGAGAAGATCATCATCATCATCATCATCATCATCATCGTCATCATCATCATCATCATCATCATCATCATCATCATCGGCATGGCTTTTCAAGCCTGTCCCGGCGTCCATCTCTTCCTCGGTCTACCAATACTTCTCCTACCTATTGGCTTGTGGAGTAGGGCATTCAATGGGAAACGGTCTTCAGGCATTCTAAGGACATCATCTGACCACTTATTTCTATATGTTTTTATCAAACTCAACACTGGTTGGACATCACATTCTCTTCTTATATTTTCATTCCGAATCCGATCCTCTCTTGTGCATCCTTTGACTTGTCTAAGGAATCGCATCTCTGCTGACTGTATTCTTTATTAAATTTTTTTAAATAAGTGCAATATTTCTAAAGTTTTTAATTTATTGTGATTCATTTAGAGTAGTCTATCAAATCAACCTTCAAAATTCAAAATTCTAAATAATCATCATTCCTGGACCGAAAAACCAGTAACGAAGCAGTGTGTGATTACATAACCTTATCAAAAATTTTATCAAAATTTTTGGAGAGAAATAGTACAGGCTCAGCCTAGTTTTTCCTTAAATTTCGTCATAATTGTATTATGATTATAGTATTTTATACAATAAATGAATGAATGAATGAATGATTCAAGCTTCCTTGTCAGCACCCATGCTTCACTTCCGTAAGTCAAAGTAGGTAATGGCTCTATAAAATTTAATCACGTTCTACCTTTAAGGGATCGAGTGATTGCTTCGAATACCATGTTGAATTTTGATATCTTATTTTGGACATCCTGGTCGTAATCATATATGTGATGTCGCAGCCTAAATATTTGAAATTTGAAATCTGCTCCAAAATCCTGTCTCCTGATAATACTATTTTTGATCGTATCGGCCACTTGCCATTAAAAGTCATGATTTTCGTTTTGATTGCCAAAATTTTCATTTTAAAATGTTCGCTTATTATGTTGAGCTTATGCATTGCAATTTGTAGCTTGTTCTCAGATTCCTGTATGATTACTGTGTCATCCGCAAACATTAAATGGTTCACATAAGTGCGAGTAAGAGAAATACGCTTGTCAACGCGTTGCTGCCACACATGCATAAGCTCATCAACATAATTATTGAAGAGGGCAGGTGAAATTGGGCATCCCTGTTTTACTCCATTATTTGTTAGTATTTTTCTGGACAATTTCCCATTTCCCAATGAGAAGATGAGAAGAAAAAAGAAGAAGGAGAAGAAGAAGAAGTAAGAGACATAAAGAAATAGGAAGACAAGGAGGAGATTGCAAGATGATGAGCAAGAAAACGATAATAAGGATCTGGATGTTGGTCCCTGACCGCTCGTTTTGGGGCTCAAGTGGTTTTCAGAGTTTTTGGGGCTGTTTTGGTTGGGGGCCCTTCATTTCAGTTCAGGGGGGGGGTGAGTTGAGGTCTCAGTAAGGGACATAGCCGTCAGGGAGGGCGGTGGGAGGTAGTGAGGTGGAGGAAATGGAGAGGGAAAAGAGGATCTCAACCGCAAGATCTGTCTGCCTTCATCCCGGTCATGCAGGATTAGTAAACGAACGAACGTGACGGACAGAGGTGGAATGAGGGAAACCGAAGAAGAAGATAATGAAGAAGGAGTAGGAGAAGAAGTAGAAGAAAGAAGAAGAAGAAGAAGAAGAAGTCATGTTAGAGGGGGAACGTTAATACCTAACTTATCCAAGCATCCCCTCTTTTACTCGTTTTTTAACGATTAGTGGTAGAAAAAACGTAGCTGCACTACAGACGCAATTAAAGATCTCTAGCAACATCTCAAGCCTTGTTCCAAGATCTCGAAGCTTGATCATTGATGTAGATTGATTTTAGCTGAATGTAAGACAGGACTTGGATAAAATTCACCAAATCATTCTAGAATCAAATGATTATTAATATAGATATCTATATGTTATGTATATATGATTATTACTACAGTATTGATTTTCTCATTTGTTTGATTATTCAATAATATAATTATTATTCATCTATGCAGTCATTGAGTTACACACAAATCTTTGATATGATTGAAAAAAGGAATGAAATGCATGAAACCACTCCACTCCACAAAATTTGACAGGTAATTTTGGTTAAAAAGCCATGTTATATATTATGCTTATAGCCTATATTATTTATTAGACTTAGCCTTTTCAATATAGCGTCGAGGTTTAGTTCATGAAAACATGTAAATGATAGAAAATATCTGAGATGAAATAGAGTTATTGAATTTATTTTATATTTTCTTGTACAATTATCTTCTTGTTGTCATTAAACGGAATCCGCGTCCATTGCATAATGGAGAAATTTTATAATTTATTCACTTTCAGAATTATTAACCTTTTTCATTGAATCATTGTTTAATCAAATAACTTGGAATCTCTGACTGAAAATACAAGTTTTGTGTCCAATACTCATTCTAATTATTGTGATTTCAAGAGAATATCTCAATAATTATCATTCTCATCTCATTCCACTTTGATTGGGCAAATTGTAGAATAACTTTGTATAGTAGGAAATATTATCACTTGTTTCACTTCGAACCTTCATTTTTTTCCGTTCCACTCAATATACCTAGGATACAGGTAAATGCATTATAGGTAAACTTGGTTTCACTTTCGTAATTTCTACTCTCTTTCATCTTATCTCATTTCCTCCTCTCTTTCCATTTTCCTTCATTCTTATGATTGTTCTCTCTCCATTATAGGTAAATTGGTTTCACTTTCGTAATTTCTACTCTCTTTCATCTTATTTCATTTCCTCTTTTCTTCCTATTTTCCATCATTCCTCTGTTCTCTGTCTTGCAGACCTACCTCCATTCAGTTTTCTTCTCTCATCCATTATTTCCCTCTATTCCTCTTTATTTTCTTGATTTCCGCCTCAGTCTTCCACCTCAAATACTCTTGTTCAACAAAGATTTCCTCTCTCACTCTCTCTCACCCATCGTTCAACTTCCCTCCCTGCCCCATCACATTCCCTCCCCTCTTCCACCTCCTACCGACAGAATTAATTCCATTACAGCCTTCTTTATCACTGTTTTGCCTCACTTGGCTTGCAGCTTTAATTATAATTCCTCAGCATTCATTGCCAGTGTCAATCCAGAGCTTACAAAGCTTTGATTGCTTGTTTGAGCTTTCCACTCAGAAGCAGAGCACTGATTTCGAGCTTCACTTGTAATGTCGACTTTGAGATTTCAATTAAGTCGGCTGCCATTACACCCTTGATGATAATGGAATTCAATTAAAGTTCCTCTTCACTTTTTCCTACTGCTGTTATCTGTGGTGCATTGTTTCAGCTTGTCTGATGTTTTCGAGTTTTGTGTAGTTTCCTGATGCTCTCGAGCTGTAAGAATGAATATTCTGATACAGAACAGAAATAGACTCATTCCTTTCTTTTCACATTGAAATATTCATAAATCATATTAATGATTGGGAAAGGTAGAACAGGCTCAGTTCAAAACTGTCCCTCTCCAAAATTTTGATGTAAATAGTTCCAAACGAATTTAAATGGAATGATGCAAGGAACTACATGCTGTATAGTATTCTCAGTTTGATGATTAATAATCTGGAATATAATGATATAAATTGTGAAATATACAGCAATCATCACATATTAATCACGAGTATATTCATGTCCATTACCTCAATTTTATTAAGCTTATGGGAAGCAATAATTGGTCGACACTGTGGTCGCGCTGATATCATTTTCTCCCCTCTTCCACCTCCTACCGACAGAATTAATTCCATTACAGCCTTCTTTATCACTGTTTTGCCTCACTTGGCTTGCAGCTTTAATTATAATTCCTCAGCATTCGTTCATTTTGAAAGAACGATCCACTCGCTTCTTAGATCTTACTTTCTTACTCGCAGATTTACGCGCCGCGAACATATGAGCAATTCACTTTTAATCAGCTGATGCCAAGCTTTTTATATCTGTATCTTACCGTTTCTGTAATAATACAGATATAATCAGCTGATTAAAAGTGAATTGCTCATGTTTGCGGCGCGTATATCTGTACGCACCTTTACAGAATCTTACTCCCTTTGTAAGGGTGACCACTCGAAGAGCCGATTCCTCTAGATAACCCTTATGTTAGCTGCAAGTCCACTCATCCGCTCATCCACTAATCTCTCAATATCAACCGTCTCATTACCCACGCACTATTTAGAAGCTTATAGCTTAGAAGTTAGAATAGCTTAATAGCTTAATAGCTTAAGCATGAATATCAATCCTCAGCAAAATAAGCTACTTGATTCAATATTGTGAACATTTGTACATTATTTCTGCGAATAGTGTTACAAGAGTTAAAAAAAATACTGGTATCCGTTTCTTTTTTCAGTAATTCTATAAGCGAATTATCATAATATAGTTCTGGTGTAACGCGGTCGGAGTTTCGGAATTTCATTTTTGGAATCCTATTACACTGATAATACAGATTCATTGTATCTTACGTCACAAGGACGAGAAAGGGCCTTTTGTAGGCGAGAATGATGTTTCTAGTCGAGGCGTCAGCCGAGACTAGAATTTTATTCGAGCACTGCAAAAGACATTCACGACCAAGTCACGTACACAATTATGACTGTTTTTGTCATAATAATTGAAGAATAATTGAGAAATATAAAACATTACCTGCTTGTGTTGACGTTACTACATGCATTCTATAATCATAACCTAGTTTACAAATTCCAAATCAGGAATTTTGTGGAAGTTGACAAAACTTCCACCTAAAGCGCTGAATGTGGTTTTTTGTAGCAGTTTTGCTGTTCCTGTTTCGGAATTAGGAAACATATTCGACTGTAAAGAATACATATGGTTTCATTACAGTAGAGTATGCTCTGATGACAATCATATGTTTATTTTGTTCTGCAAACAGCTGTTTACCTGATTGATTTCATGCATGGAAAACAGCTGAAATTAAATGACTAAAAAATAATAAATTTCCTCAAAATTTATTGCAGTTGATAGTTTGGAATTCTCGTTTATAACTAGAATGGAGTGAAACAATATTATTTCACGGAAATGATAAATTATTTCCGTAATCTGATTTTTCAAAACAACAAAAACAACAATATGAACTTCAATATAAATATTTGAAGAATCTTCAACTAGGCATTCGATTATTATTCTCTAGCTCTCAAGGTGTGTACAGATATACGCGCCGCGAACATGAGCTATTCACTTTTAATCAGCTGATGCCAAGCTTTTTATTGACCGAGCGAAGTGAGGTCTTAAGCTGCGTTTACACCAAAGTTATTACAAAATTTTAATAACTTAATCCTTATAGATTCTATTAGATTGAACATAACTTATCATACACATTATGATCATATTATGTGTTTGTCAAGTTTCGTTCAGTCTAATAGAATCTATATGGATTAACTTATTAACATTTTCTTAATAACTTTTGGTGTAAACGCGGCTGAAGATTCAAGTCGACGGTTTGGCATTTCTCTTAATGTTTGAATGTTCGAATGTTTAAATTTTATATATGTTGCGCATTTACGGCGAAACGCGGTAATAGATTTTCATGAAATTTGACAGGTATGTTCCTTTTTTAATTGCGCGTCGACGTATATACAAGGTTTTTGGAAATTTTGCATTTCAAGGATAATATAAAAGGAAAAAGGAGCCTCCTTCATACGCCAATATTAGAGTAAAAATCTGGTGTATGGCACTCACACAACTTTCCTTGCCGTTATTAGAATTGATCACCTGTTGCTAGTGTTCACGCGCATCACAAGTCTACTTATAAACAAAGATCCAAGCCAGCTGGTGACAGGACAATAACGCTGGAGACATACGAGGTATGATATCTCTTCATAGTGAATGATTTAATAGAATCAACAGTTGCCAACAGTTTGCAACTGGATAATCACATTTTCTCGAATTTCGAGCTTAATTTCAATTTTAGGTGAAAATGCTACTCAACATTAATTGTAGAGATTTTTATGCTCAATCTTCTCCACTCGGTTTTTTTTGTTTAAATTGTATCTGAAGCCTTATAATTGGGAATCTGAAATCCAACTTTGCATGAATGGCGCGGAGCTCCTGAAATTTTTACAGATATGGGACTTGTGGCAATTGACAGAGCTTATCAATGACTATTCCAGGTATGAATTTAATCAAAATCGTTAGAGCCGTTTTCACACACACACACACACACACACACACACACACACACACACACACACACACACACACACACACACACACACACACACACACACACACACACACACACACACATATATATATATATATATATATATACAGACCAAAACCAAAAAACCACTTTTTCGGACTCAGGGGACCTTGAAACGTATAGAAATTTAGAAATTGGGGTACCTTAATTTTTTTCGGAAAGCAATACTTTCCTTACCCATGGTAATAGGGCAAGGAAAGTAAAAATCAGACTATAGAATTATTCATCATAAATCAGATTACAAGTGATTACACAGATGTGTGGAGACGCCAGTCTATTGCTGTATTTCCATAAGGTCTATAGTTTCAATCAGGTACTTGTGGATGAGAATACTGCGTGAGGTCTACCGTTCACAGAACTACTAGTATCTATATCTTACCGTTTCTGTAAAAATACAGATATAGTCAGCTGATTAAAAGTGAATTGCTCATGTTCGCAGCGCGTATATGTGTACGCACCTTTTGAATTAAATAGAAATGAACTATCCCAATGTGATTGTAAAAAACGTAGCCTACGTGAATTTTTCATAATTTCAATAGTTCCATTTTCAAAACTGTTTTCAAGTTTTATAGTCAGCTTGTGCGATAACTTCTGTACAAGTGCCACCGATTAAGTAGAATTCCAATTATGACTCTATTCTGGTTTCTCTCTGTTTCAGAT
The DNA here is from genome assembly GCF_014356525.2 of Nilaparvata lugens. Taxonomy (NCBI): domain Eukaryota; kingdom Metazoa; phylum Arthropoda; class Insecta; order Hemiptera; family Delphacidae; genus Nilaparvata; species Nilaparvata lugens. The sequence goes on along the minus strand of NC_052508.1, from coordinate 63,440,231 downwards.
AAGACAAGATGAAGCAATCATCCCGATTACAGTACTTAGTCATCCGAGAATCGCCAACAACCGAAATTACTCAACTAACTAGCAAACTGGTAAGTTACGAATTCAATCTGTGACCCTAGAGCTGTTTGATCTCAAAGACACCGACTCAGTCAACAGTTTCAGGACAAGTTTTAATGAAATTGTTACCGAAATTACAATTCCTCAACAAGTTTTAATGAAACTGTTACTGGAATTAATTTCCCCCACCCTACACGTATTGGACACCCTAGTTTGAATGTTCTACAGCCTCCTCTTCACCCTTTGATGCCCTGAGTTGCGTTGGAGGGAGTGGGAGAGAGTGGGAGAGAGAATGATTGATGAGTGATAGCAAAGATTGAGAGAGAATGAGTGAAAGAAGAATTTGAGGAAGAAAGAGAGAGAGTGAGAGAGAGAGAGAGAGAGAGAGAGAGAGAGAGAGAGAGAGAGAGTTAGTGGGAGAGAGGAGAAGAGGAAGAGAGAGAGAGTGACAGTGGGAGGACAGATAGAGTGAGAGAAGAGATTAAGGAAGAGATTGATTGATTGATTGATTGAGTACTTTATTTATGTAGTTTACAATATATACTGGCTTATACACTTATATACAATAGCTTACAATACAGCAAAATTATAGATGAATTTACATAATATAGACTAAGAAAATAATTATTGAACTGTATATGATATGAAAAAGCAATTTGTAATATAATTACTATAGATGATAATTATATTGTAATGCATGTACATAAATTGGCGGAGCTTTGGACATATCAATGTCCATTCTTCGGAAAGAATATTAAAAATATCCTCCTCACTAACTCTCTACCAAAGAGAGTGACAGTGGAATTGTGAAAAAGAGGAAGAGAGAGAGAGAGAAATAGTAAGGGAAGAGAGAGAGATAGAGAGTTAGTGAGAGAGATGAAAAGAGGAAGAGACAGAGTGACAGTGGGAGAGACAGTGAGAAAGAGAGAGTGTGAGTGAGAAAGTGGACCTGCACCCCTCACGTAAAAGTATCATGAGGACTGTGAACTTCACCCCTGCCTGATATTAGGGTATGTTGTTGACCACTTGAAGTTCAAAAGTTTATACTGTGTTGGAGGGTGATGGTGTTGAGTTGTGAAAGAGGTCATGAGTGAGTGAGTGAGTGAGTGAGTGAGTGAGAGAGAGAAAGATAGATAGTGAAGTCTGTGGATGGATCTGGGAAAAATGGAATGGAAGAGTATGGAGAGAAGGTAAGGATGGAGGAGAACGAGAAGTTTGATGGAATGGAGGAGGAAGAGATGATTGAGAAGGAGAAGGAAGAGAATGGAGAAGGATATAAGAATGAATAAATAACTAGAATAGAAATAGTAAGAGTATGAGTAATAGGTAAGTTATAATAGTGTAGAGAATGAGAAAGCAGAACAAGAAGCCCAGAGTATAAATGAAAATATCCAAAATGATAATAAGAAACAAATAATTGAATATTGGATGAAAATGTGAGAAGGAAAGGAGAGGGTTGAAGAGGAATGGTGAGAAGAGGAGGGGAGTGAAGTGGAGGGAAGAGAAGAGAATAGGAGAGGGAAAATCGTTGTGAGGGAAAGGAGAAGAGAAAATTGGCAGAAAGGAAAGCATGATGATGAAGAGGGGCATTAATTCGGTGGACAAAGTTTTAGAGATGCGATAAAGAAGGAAACAGAATTGAACATAGAAAGCGAAGGAAGGTGAAAGGAAAGAGAAAGTAAACGAATAAGAGTGGAAGGATGGCTAAGAATGACGAGAGGGAGTAAATTTAATTGACAAAATACCTTAAGTTGTACAAGACAAGGAGGAGCGTAGTGTGGAATCATCAAGTAGTTTGGAAGTAGATTGGTCGGGGTGAACAAGAATAGAGAAGGAAGGTTGAGAAGATAAAATGAAAGAAATGTGAAATAAATTGAGTTACAAAAGAGGAAGAGAAAGAGCATCAAGTGGAAACGAAAATAATGTTAGTTTCAAGAGGTTTCAATAAGGAATATTACCATTTTTATATCACTTTCTATCCATTTTTTTCCACTTCTTCTATTTTTGTTAGTGTCAAGACTAGAGCTAGTATTTTAATATGGAATCACTCATATGCCCAGTAAATAAATATTCAAGTATCACTTCTATCTATTTTTCTCGGTAATTTAAGCAATAACGTTGGCAAATTGATGAAAAAATATTATCTTATAATTGCTGCTATGATTTTTGCTATGGATAGGTTAACATATTAGGCCTATAATAATAAATTGAAGTATAACAAATTATTTAACTAATCCTTACTTTTCTTAAGTCTTTTTAATTTTCATCTTGATCTTTTCTCACATTTTCTTCTTCTTCAAAGTACATTCGTTTTTTCTTTTTAATTTTCCGTTCTACTCTCACCTACCTAACCGAGTATCCTACCTTGTCTCTAGCTCTATCCCTCCACTCTTTCTCAATCATCTCTCACTCTGTCCTTCTCTCCTTATTCTCACTCCTACTCACTCACACCATGTAAAGAAAGCACAAGTAAAGCCGTATCACACACACACGATTCCTGGAAATTTCCAAATTCATTACACAGGGCCACTGCCTTCCCTCCTATAAACTCTCCAACCCCTCTCTTTCACCTCATCCTCTTTTCACCCTCACTTTCATCATCATCTCCCTTCTCCCTCCTTCCCCGGAGGATCAAACTTAGACAGCAGCGGCCCAAAACTTTTCCTAATTTGAAAATCGCGCTTCCCGTGTGTGGTGTGCGTATGTGTACCCCTGCACGTACGTGAGTATGTGTATGTGTGCCTGCTAACTACGAGAAAAAGAAAAGCAGCCACCACGTATGCCCCGCGACTCGGAAAATGGAAAATCTCCCGCGGAAAACTCTGAGAAAACCCAAGTTTCGCCAAAGACGAATGTGAGTGGTGAAATTGATATCGTGCCGAAGCGAGGACGCCAGATATGATGATGAAATGGAATAAGTTGAGATGTGAAAAATCAGGCTGAGTTTTCTTCGTGGATTTCCCGCGCACTCGGAAAAGTCGTTGATGCATTGCGGAAAAGTCAGCAAGGAACCTAGAATACTAACAAGCTGATTATAGAATGCCTTAGAGTTTCTAGGTGTTAGTTAGAAAAATTCGAATTTCTAGTATTTTCACATTTTCAATCATTATCAGGTTGGATGGTTGACATACCTAATTGCTCATAGCCTGTTCTTTATTAAGCTAGCTACACACATCGATATTTTATTAGATTATCAGATGATTCAAACAGATTACGTCTGTCAAGTTTCGTTCAATCTGCCAGAATTTATAAGGACGGCCAATGTACCTAGAATCCTATTATATTAAGCGAGCAATTTCTGTATATATCTGGTTATTTTTATATCTGGTTATTTATGTTTTATGGATCTCGAAAACTGCTTTAACGATTTTTACGAAATTTGGAACATAGTAGGTTTATGATATAAAAATTCGATTGCACTAGATCTCATTCTTCAAAAAACTCGCTGAACGACATTAAAAGGATAATTTATCCTTGGAAAACAGATTATAATTTCGTCGTCTCTCGATTACAGAAGATGCGTGTGCCTGTGTCGGAGAGAGACAGAATTATTTCCAGCTCTGTAATCATAATCAATCAGGAGAAATTTTATCCAACTAGACAATTTTAATCGATTTGATCAACAATATCTGATTTGTTGACATGACATGATAATCCTCCTAAACTAGAGTATATCATAATTTTCAAAGTTGATCATTATATTTGACAATTTCAAGTGATTAGTGAGTCCTATTTTGTTATTTAATTTGGTTTGTATATAATCCAAATTATTAATTTTTTGTTTTCAAATGTTTGAACAGAAAATTGAACCTGAATTCAAGTGTATGGAACATAACCTACTTTCTGGACTATTTATAGTGTATAAATCAAAATTCGGGAAAAAACGGTTTGGGCTGTGCCTGTCAGTACTTTCCCAATCATTTTAAAGAATTGTGTTCGTTTTATCAAAATTCAAAAATCGATGTGTGGCTTAAGGGAGATCCATCCATCACAAGATCGATAACATAAACTTCTATTACTCACGTTTATTGAGACATGCCTTGTACTTTTTGAGTAGCAGGATTATGATTAACGCTGAAGGAATACTTTGATTCAATTCATCTAGCCGGAAATTTGCCAAATTTTCAATTCGGAATCTTGTCTATCAAAGTTTTTACTACATTGCCGCGAGATTCGAATAAATGAGATGTCGCCTGATAAAAATTTAATGAGGATGTATAATGGGCCCACAAAAGATTTTTCTCCACTAGAAAATGAATATGAGAGGTTTTAGATTATGGATAGTAATGAATAGAAATAATGAATATAATAGTGGAGAATGATAAACAATGATAGTTGAGTATACGATAATAAGATTATATTGAAAATGGTCTGATATTTTTTCTCAGTTATTTTAACGTGATCATTATTGAGATTTTTCAAATCCAATAGTACAATGATCATGTTGAAAGTGTAATGGTTGTCAATATTCGCGTTCAAAAACTTTTTCCAATTACTATTTTTTGTGGCTCTTAACTGACTAGGAGTCAGAGTATTTTTATTTGTGGGTTATTGACACATAAACACAGGGCCTTCCGATTGCAAAACAAGGAAACATCCACTGCTTTTTCCCTCTTCTTCTTTCTCTTCTGGTTCTTCTTCTGCCACTACACTACTCGTAAACAGGCTGCTTTACTGCTGATTTTTATTTCCTCGCCGGACGGACGTTCACCGCTTATTATTATAGTTCGGCAGTTAACCAGCAGAGAGCAACAGTAGCGCGCAAGTCATAGTCACTCTATTTTGAAAGTGGAAGGATTCAGATTTGGAAGTTGATGGAAAAATAAATGAGAATTGAGAATATAACAGGAAGAAATAGGTGAAGGAGGAATTGATTGATTGATTGATTGATTGATTGATTGAGTACTTTATTTATGTAGATTACAATATATACTGGCTTATACACTTATATACAATAGCATACAATACAGCAAAATTATAGATGAATTTACATAATATAGACTAGGAAAATAGCTATAGAACTGTATATGATATGAAAAAGCAATTTGTAATATAATAACTATAGATAATAATCATATTGTTATGCATCTACATAAATTGGCGGAGCTTTGGACATATCAATGTCCATTCTTTGGGAATTGGAGAGTAAGGAATGAGAAAAATAATAAGGATAGAGAATAATCAAGTAGGCTATGAAGGATGAAAAAACGGAAAAAATGAATGAGAACTGGGAATAAAATAAGAAGGAAAAGGTGAAGGAAGAATTCGAGAGTAATGTTTAAGGAAAATGAGTGGGAAAGAGAATAGACAAGTATGAATGATGGAACAAACAGGAGTAAAAAGACGATCAAAGCGATGGAGAATGAAGAAACGATGGAGATAGAAGAATGAGGTGAAGAAAAGAGAGTAAGAAAAGTACTGTTTAGGAAACTGAGACTGAAAGAAGATGACTATAGAAGATTACATGAATATGAAAATGAATAATTCCGATCTTTTTATTTCTAGTACAGCTTGATGTTGAGCTGGTTGCGTTCAGGCGCCTTGAATAGAAAAATCTGGTTTCTTAATACATTGAATTTCAAAATATCATTAAAGCCTAGGTCCAGGAGAATAAAATTATAGACAAACAAATAGACTCAAAACAACTTACGCTTCTCCTTTCTCTATGATAAAATGTAACTACTGAGTGTTCTGAATGTAAGCAATGTGATAGAATAATAAATTAACACTCCATAGTCTCTGAGTATAGTGCGAGTATAGGACACATGTTATAAAGAATATATAATAGATAAATTTCCATGAGTGTATTCTATAGAATTGCATTGGACGAAGGATGTTTTTTCAACATTTTTTCTACCTTGTTGTATGAATGATTATAGTTTATTGCACCCTTAATGTCCCCGATATTTCGTGACTATATTTCCTTATTTGATTTGATTTCTTCTCACTATCGACTTCAATTATTTCTTATGAATTTGATTCACCTTCATCAATTGAATATGATTACTTCTTAAAAATACTGTACGAATAACTATCACATTTTGAGGTAATCATGAGGATCTCTTCTTTATTTGGAAGTGACTTCTCGAGTTTTACAAGTGACCATTACAATACAGTACCATCAAGTACATATGGTAGTCTACTTGATGGTAACTTATTGTAATACTTATTGTATCAATTGAAAGTGGAATCGGTTAACATAAAAATACTCTTCATGCATTATCGAATAAATTGATTGTTCCTGAAACTGAGAACTGGAATAGGTGGGACAAATGTAGATCATATTGTAGAAATAATATTAATTAGATAGCGAAAAATGACAATTGATCGAAGAATTTGAGGAATAACATTGAGGAGTAGCCTAACTGGAAAATTGGATTTCACAGAAAACATAGAAAAGACATAAAGGGGTGGAGTATACACACAGATAAGAATGAAAACATATGAGAAAATAGACTAATAATATAGTGGGAAATGAATAAAATAAGATTTTCAAGAGTATTGATTGCTGCTAATGACTGAGCAGTAGAATAAAAAGGAAACTCGATGAGAATACATAATCCAAAAGAAGAACTTCATGAAAAGACTGTGTAAAGAGAGGAGAAGAAGAGGAAAGAGAATAAGAAGCACAAGAGGCTTTTTGAGAACACACAGAGTGTTTCGTTGCTGCTTATGACTAAGGAGAAAAATTATAGAATTCCTAGAAGAGGAGAACTTAATGAGGAGACAGCAAAGAGAAGTAGAAGAATAAGAGATAGAGAGTGTTGGTTGCTTTGAAGCAAAGTCAGGCCTGTAGTGACTTCGGGCTTAACTTGTTTTTAGTCAGAAGGGGGGTGGCAAAAAGGGGCAGTAGCCGCCATATTGGATCCGCCTCCCTAGCCACGCCCGCCCCGGCAGATGCTGCCATCTGGTGGCCAAAATTGGAACTAACTCCGAGCTCGGTTCGTTCATGTAAATAGAGGGCGCCTTTCCATTGCTTCACTGTTGAGCAGCTTCATTCATTCGATAAAATTTTCGCTTTCTTACTACTCCCTTACTTCTCCACCTCACCATTCTCCTCTAAATTTGTCTACTTCTTTTTATTCTCCATTCCGTTCGCATAGTCTTTCTCCTTCCCCTTTGATATGTCTTTCCATGCAATCTTCAACTTCATTCATTGAAAAAGTTCTTGATTTCACATAACTTGTCATCTCGTTCTCCTCCTCCGACTCCTACTCCTCCTCCCCCTCCGCCTTCTTCTACATATTCTTATCCTCGTAATTTCTTGAATTTTTGTGCTTCTCCTCTCCTATTTTTTCACATCTCTTCCAAGTCTCCCCTATGTCACATGATTTCTTTGTTTGTCTTACGGTTTTTTCTAGTTTCATATTATTCATTAATTTATGGTTTGAATAAATAGAATACATCAACAATGAATTGGGAAATTTCGAATTTGAATGTGATGAGAACCATTATCAGAAAATTCGAATGAATTATCCTTCCATTTCACTCCTTAATCTTTTCTCATTTTCTGGCGTTGTTTTCAGCTTCTTTCATGATTATCCTACTTCTTCAATTTACACATTTTGAGCTTCCATCTTCACGGTTACCATCCTCTCTCTGTTAATGTAACACTACCTTATCAGTTTCAAGTTTTTCTTCTTTCTCATCTTTTCACCATTTTTCTTCTCATCTTTGTCTCCCCCTCATTCTTCCGCGTTGAAGCTCTATTTTTCCACTTCTTTATCCATGTTTCATCCTTTTTTCTCTTCTGCACATCCCTTTCTGCACAACCAGATACTTTCATACATATTTTTATTAGGATTTTATCATATTTTTATTGGTAACTTATTAGTTCTATTGTCTCTTCTCAATCTATTTAAGTTTTCCTACAAGACTCTTCTTTTATTTCCCATAGAAGTTTCATTTCAAAGTCTCAAAATTTTTATAAAAATTCAAATGTCGAAATTTTAAACTCTCCTCAACTTTTTTATCTTTGTTTCCTATTGTTTATTTCTTCCTATTCTTTACTGATATCCCATCTTCTCTGTTTTTATCTCCTCTTCAATCCACCATCACATTCCTTCTTTCTCATGTCTTAACCTTGTCCTTTTCTTCTTCCTACTACACTTCCTCTCAACCTCCTCCATTTCTCTCTCCTACTTTCTTCCTCCTCTTCTTCACCATTATCTTCCCCCATCCACTTTCCTCATTTCCCAACACTCGCAATAAAGCGAATGTAAACAGAAAGGCCTCCGCGTTAATAATGTATATTTTCCTCCACTTTCTCTGCCTTGGAAATAACAGATCGCGCCACTGAGGAAATTAGAAAATTCTTGGCCTTTTCCTACTCCTCCTCTTATCCTTCCTCCTCCTCCTCATCGTCTCCCTTGTCCTCTTCCTCTTCCTCTTACTCATCCTCCTCCTCCTCCCACTCCTCCTACTCCTCCTCCTCCACCTCGTTCTTCTCCTTTTCATCGTGAAATGAGGAGGCTGAATCTCGAAATTATTATTTTCTTGTGTCAATAAAACGCGCTCTATTGACGAGCTGACTTTGAATGTACACCTTAAATTTCCACCGAAAAAGTAAACTTTCCCATCAAGAAGTCTCATAAAAGCTGTAGGCGAACTGCACAATTAAAGGGGAAAGCAGAAAATAAAGCGAGTCGTGATGTTATATTCTCAGTTTGTAATTATTGGTCTGTTTACAGGTTTCTGGGTAAATACGTTTGCAATAAATTGAACTGTGGTTGAAATGTGTGGGGTTTTTTTTCAAACATCTTTCAACAAAACTAAAAAACATTTGAATCAAAACACGCATTCATTCACTGTATATTGGAAATCAAGAGTATTAGAATAAAAACTAAATACAGTTAACCACAGAGAAACAATAACGTAAGTAGATATCCCATGGCTTTTATGTCGCAACTTTTACTGTTATCCCAAGCCGATTACTGTCGATTACTGTTGATTTTTACTGTTTTGACCGGGTAAGAGTGTATGAACGGCACAACATGAGAGACTACCAGCGTCATAAAGCTTCACGGGGAAGAACTATGTGGCTATCGGCTTGAGATAACAGTAAAGGTTGCGACATAAACGCCCTATGCCATGGGATATCTACTCACGCTATTGTTTCTCTATGAGTTAACTCTATGGGTGGGGGTCATTAAGTGTCATTAATTATTCACTCTCCACCAGAAATTCAAATTGATTCCATAACTATCATAATATAAGCCTACACAATCATGTCAATAGAAATATTTCCAGAACGATTTCTGAATATGAGTAATTGAGTTATATGCTCTACGGGACAGCATACACTGTAACGTCAAACCCATTATTATTATTATTATTTATTTACACTGCAAATGACACTAATGTAATAACATTGAAAGATAAAATAATAAGGTAATCCTTGTGCTATTTTTCTTCCAAATTTATAAGTGACAAAGTCCAAGATAAGCTTAGAATTTCACGTGTACAATTTTTATGAAATTTTAGTCCAAAATAAATATTAAAACTATACATTTTGGATTTAGATGGTTCGAATTAATAAATTGGTTAGAAATATTCCACTCAATTACCACTTTAAACGAATAATATTGAGTTATTTAAGAAAATTTGGAACCATTCGAGAAACACAATCTTGTAAACACTAAGGCTCAGCTGACCTAAAGCTGACATTCATTCTATAGCACTAAAAATAAGTCTTATAATATAATTATTATTGAAAGAAAATCCTAAATAAATGCTGCAAATCACCCCGAAGACCTCTGCTACTGCAGACATTGACAACAGGGCTAACAGCTAGATGGAAATTCGATGGAAACTACTATCCGAAAATTGGTTGCCAGCCCGGGAATCGAACCCGGTACCTCCCAAGGGAGAGAGGCTACCATATCTGAAGTCTGTTAATTGAAAAAAGGCATAATTTTGTGTTTGTGTAAGTAAAATTTATGAAAGTAATGACTCATATCCGCTTGTTTTATAAGAGCAATTATTCCTCTTCAGCTGATATAAGTCATTACTTCTATACTCACACTTTATGTTTTATCTCTCTTCTCGATGAACAGACAAATAATATTATAGCAAACGAGGTATCATACATTCTCATCCATAATCTTGTGTTTGTGTGTGAGTATTTGAAAATAATTACATGCGTCTGTACTCGGGGAACTCCTGAATACTTGTTCTAAGAGTCAATAAATTCAAGTTTTCGAATATCAAAAAAGCTTTTGAATTTTTGTCGTTTTTATACTGAAGTTGAAAATTATTTTTAAACTGTCAGCTTTGATTTTGAATGCTATTTTTATATGTAATGCGGTCAATTATCTTTAGCTATAATCTGTGTAGAAAACAATCTGTGTAGGAAACAGTACATATACCAGCATACGAGAACTATAGGCCAACTTACAGACAACACGCTTCCTATTAAAGTCGATTTAAAAGTTTTCTATTTCGGGTTTGATCTTTGATGTGAACTGAAATGTTATGGAAAACGAGCTACAAGACTCTTAATACGAGTGAAGATATTATCTTTTCATGATGTCAATACACCAATCATCTCTTCCAGATTTCGTGAGTAGTCAGAACTTTCAACTTAATAATACCTTATCAGTTTACAATGAACATGTTAAAGTTTCATGAGTTCATTTTTCATTGAAGAGGCATTTAGTAGTAGGCTATCGTAAAAATATTAATATGTTTCCTTCATTTTCAACTTATTCACTGGAAGTGAATCAACGACCATAAGACGTCTTACTTAGACACTGATTAACATTGTATTATTGAATTAACTACAAATTTTGAGATTAATCAGGATAATCTAGAAGAAGAATGAGTGTGAATTAAAATTACAAGGAAAGTCTTGCCGTGTGATGATCCAGGGAGGTGCTGCAGCCTGGTGGCAGTTCTGGGAACTAACTTCCCCTTCATTTTGCAGTCAGAAGCTAAGCTTAGCTTTAAAGTCTCTTTTGAACTTCAATGTCTGCTTTTTTATTCGTTAATGGATGTGTATCACTTATAAAGTTGAGTTGGAAAAATCATCAATTTCAACATTGTACTGCAATGAGAACTGATAATAATCATCAGATATTTAATTTTAAACTTGAAATAATATCAAAATAAATTTATTTGTTTTTTTTTTCTACAGAATGTTGATTTGTTGTTTCGGTTGAAATTAATAGTTTGATTCATGTTTGATAATTATTGATGGGTTGAAATGATTCAATGAGAATCAACAATTTATATCCAAAACTATATAATAAATTGAAAATTATCACAAAATCTTTTGCCTTATTCTGATAAGCTGTTATTATTCTTTATTCTTTGTTCTTATTATGTTATTTTCTCATCCTTGTCTTATTTCTACAAAATTTGGATCAAAGGATGATACTCACAGGTTCTGATTATGTTTATTTATTTATTTATTTATTCGTTGATATAATTACAAATCATATGAATATGGTCGGGATAGAACAACAGGCATAGCCCAAATTTTGATAAATAATGAAGTGTCCGAAAAAATAGGTTAATATGTTCTTACTGAGGAAATTTAAAGTTCAAAGTTCTTTCCAAGAATATATATTAGCTAGAAATTTTGAATTTAGAATGATTAAAATACCAAATTATAGTCAAATTTTGCACTTAATATCACCGCACTTTGAATAAATTGAGTTATTTCAGAAAATTTTGAAGCCAAAAAAAAAAAAAAATGTTCATTTAATTAATGCTATAAACGTGGTAGGTCTAATAAGAGATAACAATTAAATTAATATGCAAAATTAGGAACTCGAAATTATTTCGATTCATACGATTGCCTGTTTTGATCGAATAATGAACTCAAGTTTCATTGCATAACTCGAATCATCAAGTCTTGGAACTCATTTCAGACTTTACGATGATGTGATAATTAGAAATTTTTTTAAATAACGCATTGAACAGTAATGTTCATGGATATATCTGTTAAGGTATTTTGAATTTGAAATAATCATAGGGATGATGTTCGAATAATCTAGTAATCTGGCACTCCACGCCCTCTAGTATCTCATGTATTCCTAAAGGTGCGTACAGATTTACGCGCCGCGAACATGAGCAATTCACTTTTAATCAGCTGATGCCAAGTTTTTTATATCTGCATCTTACCGTTTCTGTGCAAATACAGATATAATCAGCTGATTAAAAGTGAATTGCTCATGTTCGCGGCGCGTATATCTGTACGCACCTTGATACTTTGTAGTCTTATTATCTCATTATTTATTTATTCATTTATAGACAGTAAAAACAATCCAGGTAAAAACAAACAACTGCACAACAGGCATTCACCAAACACAGCTTGAAACCTTACTTTGAAATAAACAGTCAATGGGAGTAGTTCATTAGTTTATTTTAGGTTATTATTTTAGACTATATACATGTAAGATACTTATAAAAGACTTCTGAATACATGGATGTAGAGAGACATGAGACAAAACTAAATTATATCACTTCATTGAGCTAGATTGGATCAGAAAATAGAAAATAGTCATAAGACTATTAGGATTAAGATTAGGATTAGTTCCAAACTAATGTATGTGGATTCCATGATTTTGATTCATACCCAGTCTTATGACTATTTTCTGATCTAATCTAGCTCAATGAAGTGATATAATTTAGTTTTGTCTCATGTCTCTCTACATCCATGTATTCAGAAGTCTTTTAAAAGTATCTTACAGGTATGTAGTCTAAAATCAGAATACTCTTACGAAATCTATTCTAATCGAATGTAGGATTATCCACACCTAGGTGATAATACATTACTATTGCCGTTTCTTTCACTTAATTCTGCATCCTTCACACTCACTCTTCTCTTCTTATCTCCCTATCATAATCTCTCTCTTTTTCCATCCCATCTTCCATCTGTATCCCCCTTTCCGAAACCCATCCTTGGTCTCCAAGCGCGCTAAACCAAATTTATAGCTTCGTGTTAAATACTAGCGTATTTATTTATTATTTTTTCTCTTTCTATCCCGGTTTCTGTCGTCGTTACTGCTGTTGTCTCCTTCTTATTTATATTTTGAATAACAGCGAGCGCCTATTTCATTCGCATTAACACACAATAGGTTTACTCCCCGCTTCGGGTTGGTTCTCTTTTTAATCGATATATCCACTGCTTTGTCAACCTTCTGAACAGGCTGATTGCAAGCACGAAAGAGAGTGAAAAAGAGAGAAAAATAGAAGACAAGCATTAAGAAACAGAGAGAGAAAAAAGAAAGATGGAGAGAGATTGAAGGAGTGAGAAAGAGTGAGAGAGAGTGATGGAGAAAGAGAGAGAGAAACAGAGAGAGATAAAGAGAGAGAGAGAATGAGAGAGAAAGAGAGTGGGAGGAAGAAAGAAAGAGATAGTTAGAAAGGGTGAGAGAGAGAGAAAGAGAATGAGAGAGATAGAAAGAGAGTGAGAGAGAGAAAGACTGGAAAAGCCAGGAAGAAAATAGGAGAAAAGATAATGGACGAGTGGAGGAAAAGTATAATCTAGAAGAGAGGAATGAAGAAAGTGTGAGAGAGAGAGAGAGAGAGCTGGGAGGCAATTGAAGGCGAGGAGAGGGAGAAAAAGATGCAGTAGGAGAAAAAGATATAAGTGAAAAGAGAAAGATGTAGGAGAAAAATTGTTACCAGCGATCTCCTACAATTTATACTAGACGTCTGTTTCAACAGTTAGTATACGAGATTTCAGTGGTCGTTTAATTGTTATACTCGTTGCTTAACAGTGCTATTGTTGGGTGCGGATATTCTGGTTTAAAGTGTGAATAAAAGAAGAGTGAAGTGACGCAGAATTGTAAAAGGAGAATAAACATAAATTGAGATAAACAGAAATGGAGAATAAAGGAGATAAACATAATGTGTGAGGGCGTTGGAGGATGAGGTGGAGAAGGAATAGCAAAAATAGAAGATAGAGTAGAAAGAGGAGGGGGAATGGTAGGAAAGAAAGAGATGAAGATGTCGTGTTTTGTCTACTTTCCAGCATGAATTCAAAGAAGAGGGAAACTTCACAACGTGACGAAGGAGAGGGGAATGAGTGATTCACGAGATCGTGAGTGGAACGATTGTTATACATTTCACTTGAAGTTATTTAGTTATCATCTCACTCTAGATTCACTTTTTGTGTAGTTGAGAAGTTGATATTGTGGTTGGTTATTCATATTGAATGAAAAAGACTAAGAAATTGTCAAAAACCACAGATTTATTGATACTAAGAAAGACCAGTTTCAGTTATTACACCATTGTCAATCTCTGATAAACTCCGACAAGTTCAGCTGATAACAAGTTCACCTTATATCATGCAGCTGATAACATCATATCATCTGTACCTCACTGTTTCTGCTGAAATACAGATATTGAATGAAAAAGACTAAGAAATTGTCAAAAACCACAGATTTACTGATACTTAGAAAGACCGGTTTCGGTTATTACACCATTGTCAATCTCTGATAAACTCTGATGAGTGAGTCAGAGTTTATCAGAGATTGACAATGATGTAATAACCGAAACCGCTCTTAGTATCAATATCTGTCGTAAATATCTAAGTATCAATAAATCTGTGATTTTTGACAATTTCTTAGTATTTCCATTCAATCACTCTAGATTCTCTCGAATAATAAATAGATGAGATCAGGAGTGGTAAATTACTCTACTTCATCAAAAAGTATGAGATTATTTAAAAACTTGGTGGAATTTTAACCAGGAATATCATAAACTCAACCACTTTCATTTCACTGAGTTTTAATGAGAGTTTGGAATTTCTATTACTATGCTTTTGTCCACTAACAAAATTTATGTGTAAATCAAGAATAACTATCACAGTTCTCCGTCATGGGAGGTAGTGGTTATGTCGGCGAAGTGGAACTTAATGCGGGACTCCCCAAGCCATACGCTAATAACAACAACAACAATGTTCACTAACTTATGGAGAGGAAAAATTTTTGCATCGGAAAATCTTACGGAAATCTTATCATGTAGATGTTCCGAAATCCTATTTCTTTCAACAGTATTCCAATGAACTTGAACCTTGAATCTCGTTACTGATTTTGATATAAATTTTTCAAATAAGTGCAATATTTTCAAAGTTTTTAATTTATTGTGATACATTCTGTGATTCATTTAGAGTATAACATCAACCTTCAAAATTCAAAATTTTCAATTCATTATTCCGGGACCGAAAATCAAGTGACGAAGCAGTGTGTGATTAGTTTTTCCCCCAATGTCATAATAATTGTATTATGATTTAGTGTTTTATATAATAAATGAATAAATGAACAGGAACATAATTAATAGATTAATAAACATAATCAATGATAATTTTCATCCATTCAATGATCGGAACATCTACTTTAGTGTATTAATTCAAATCTCGAAATTAGTTCAGATAACCCCTTTAATCCGTCCTCCCCATACAACAATTACACATTGAACGGAGACAGAAATACTTCCTCACACAAATTCCTATTGATCAAGAAAACCAATACGAAGAAACGTTCCCGAAAGGGGACGATTGCTAAAAATATATATAAGAAAATAGTTTTATGGAGAACCTGCTAAACACAGTTATTTCTTCAGTCTATATTTTATCTGAGCTGCGTTTTCGGTTGGTCTCCTTCCCTATTATATGTGTATTATATATATGTCGATGTGTATTTGTGTGAGTGTTTATATAGGTATAGTTGAGGAGCATGTTGGTGTATTAGTGTGTGTATTTATGGACGTTTGTGTATTGGTATCTTGAGCGGACAGCTTTCATAATAACGTTCCTCTGTCTCCCTCCTCCTCCCCCTCATGGCCCAGGAAGCCTGGTCTCAATCTCACCCTCTTCCCATCTTTCACCTCTTCCAGGGGTTCAACCTCCCCCCCCGTACACAACCAACCCTTAGCCCTTCATCTGCTAAAAATCGAATATTGATCAGTTGACGCCTCAGGGCCTTTATCCCTCATATATATGAGATGGAGGCTGAGGGGTTGAGGGGTGGTATAGCCCTGTGTGATAGGACGATTGGATTTTTAAAGGGTTTTCAGAATACAGAGTTGGAGAGATTGGGATGCGTGTGAGAGTGTGGGCGCGTGTGAGAGTGTGAGTATATAATATGTGTATAGGTGTGAGTTTGTGATAATGTGTGTACGTAATATGAGTAGTTGTGTGAGAGTGTGATAATGTGTGTGCGTACGTGAGATGTATGAGTGTGTGTTGGTAGTTATAACTTACAGTTGGCAATTTTCCTGCCTTTCCTCCTCACTGCTGGAGGATCATATGTGATGATTTCAACCGACTCACATGGAATATGGGAAGCGACGTCTCTTGTCATTTCAATATCATGTTGATGCTAATTTGGATTGAATTGAAATTGGATTCTTATTATCATCTTTGGTACTTCTATATCTATCATCTGAACATACTATAATAGCTTGTAATTCTCATTAACATGTCTTGAAATATTGTGGTCTCTATTATCCAGAAATCAATTGTTTGAAATAAAATGTATCAGAATTTACATCAATGCAGACTATTTAAATTAGCTAATCAGCTTGTAATTATAGTAATATCATTTATCGATATAGGTTGTAATTAACATTAACAATTCCAAAAAATAAATAATAATAATAACATGTCTTGAAATTGTGGTCTAGTATCCAAAAATCAATTGTTCGATATATGTATCGGAATTCACTATTCAAATGCAGCCTATTCAAATTAGCTAATCAGCTTGTAATTAACATTAACAATTAAAGAAAATCTATCATCTTCTCTATCTATTATCTAAACATACTATAATAGCTTGTAATTCACATTAACATGTCTTGAAATATTATGGTCTCTATTATCCAAAAATCAATTGTTTGAAATAAAATGTAACTTATCGGAATTTACTTCAATACAGCCTACTTAAATTAGCTAATCAGCTTGTAATTATAGTAATATTATTTATCAATATAGCTTATAATCCACCTTAACATGTCTTGGAATTGTGGTCTCTATTATCCAAAAATCAATTGTTCGATATTTGTATCGGAATCTACTCCAATGTAGCTTATACGAATTAGCTGATCAGCTGTTCAAATCATCCATCACCTAATCTCCATAACAACAAAATCTATATATATAAAAGCGAAATGGCACTCACTCACTGACTGACTCACTCACTCACTCACTCACTCACTCACTCACTCACTCACTCGCATAACTAAAAATCTATCGGACCAAAAACGTTCAAATTTGGTAGGTATGTTCAGTTGGCCCTTTAGAGGCGCACTAAGAAATCTTTTGGCAATATTTTAACTCTAAGGGCTGTTTTTAAGGGTTTAAAGTTCGTCTTTTAGCATGTATATTCTTCTTCTCCCAATCTCTTAATTATAATTGAAATGTCCATATCATATGTTACTATAGAACTATAATCTAGATAGAGTACCTCTTCGAAACAGTTGTTAACTGGCAACTAAATTAATAATTTTGTCAGGTTTGCATTAAGTTGAGTTGACTTTTTTAGGTTGGCACCAAGTTGAAGATTTAAATGCATTTATCGCGGAAAAATTGATTGGCCACTGCTACTTCAATCCTGGGAATATATTATTACTAGCCGTCAGGCTCGCTTCGCTCGCCATATCCGTTTAGTCTGGACCCCCGACTGGATTGTTCTAACATATGATAAAAATGCTCAAACGAAAATGCAGGCGAGCGAAGCGAGCATGCTGATGTCATTCTTGGACGATCCAGTCGGGGGTCCAGGGGGCGGAGCCCCCTGGCTAGACGGATATGGCGAGCGAAGCGAGCCTGACGGCTAGTTAGAGTATAACTGAAGAATTTGTTTGAAAATTCTTTGAAGTTCACGTTTTGATGTAATGTGCAATGTCATTGTGGATTGTAAGACACGATTATGAAATCGGAAATATTTGAAGACTGATAGAATTATTCCAGTGAGCATTCATTCATTCGTGAATTGTTGATAATTTTGTAGGATCACAATAGTAATAGCTGTTCGTTGAATATGAGTGAAGCTTCAGAGGGAAGTTTGTTCTTTAATACAGGAAAATATAAATGTAAGAGAGTTGAGAATTTCAATATTTCCTCTGTTCTATTAGATTGAGAATATGGAAATAGAACAATGATCATAAAATTCCACCCTCAAAAGTAAAGATGAAATTTATTTTTTATAAATGTTATTGAATAATAACATACGATATTAGTTCTTAGTTTTCATTTTTTTTCTACGATATTTATTCAATTGGTAGAAATAGCCCAGATTATGGAATGTATTTATTTAGATTTAAAATATTATAATATTTAGAATGCTAGACTAAATGCATCCAACATATAGACTCTTAAGTGGGATGCTACAAGTTAGTTTATGAAAATTAATCTTAATCATACTTAATTAATTAAGTATGTAAAGGACTGTTTTTACCATATTGTTAATGTTCTTTTAATGTTTAATAAATACCTCTGACATGGGTTACAAGACAAAGAAAAAATAAAATAATAAATGGGTCTTATCACGAAATCCAAAGCCCGCGGCAGCCGTTTCAACGTTCAAAATTGCACAAAACATAATTTCAATAGGAGAATGATGATATTGAATCTATTGAGGTCTTAGTACAAAACCCATAGCCCGGTAGCAGTTCTAACGTTGAAAATTGCACAAAAGATCATTTCAATTGTAAAATATTGATCATTAAGATACACTGGTGCAATGAGAGTTCACTATTGAAAAGCAATGTTGGAATCCAAGAATCTCAGTAGATACGTCGAGTGAGTTAACAATTGAAACCCGTCTGGAAACAATTGTTATTTAGGCTCTCACCACACTCATCACTGTCAACTGGTCAACCAATCAACTTCTAGTCAACCACTCAACTAGTTATCACAGAATCACTCAACAGGTCTCTCACAACTTAGGGTCACAACTTAGCCGTCAACTTGATTGGCGGCTTAAAACTTAAAACAGAAGATAAAGCACACGCTAACAGCGACTCAATTCTTTTGAGGGGGTGACGTTTTAATAGTCGCTAAGTTTCTCATCTGAAGAGAAAGAAGGAGAATGTTATATAACAAGGGAAAAGAGGTGAGAAAGGGACTAGTATAACCGAGAGTTTGAGTAGAAGTAGTTTTAAAAAAAGGGAGGGAGAATAATAGAGGAATTAAAATATGAAGTTGAGAGAGAAGACTGCCGGAAAAAAATAGAAAACTTGGTGATAAATAAAGAAGGTTAGAAAAGTGTACAATGCGATCAGTTTAATAGAGTATTTCAACCATTGTTTTGAGCCGCTCTGACATTGTTTATTATTGCGGTATAATAATATTATGATTGTTTCAAGAGTACGTGAGAGAATGTCGGAAAGTGATATAAGAGTGAGAAAGAGAGGAGAAATGGAAGGTAGAGAAGGAGGAAGGATGAAAAAAAGGGAGAGGGAATAAAAGAATGAGTTTTAAATATGAGAGGTTGGTGGAGGAATGGGAATGGTAAAATGGATATAGTTTGAAAGCTTGAAATATCATGGACCTCGCAATGTTAATTTCAGATGAACATGGATCAGGATGAGAATTCCAATAATTGATCAGCAATAAACACAAGCACTGATGGAGGAATCAATTGATATTTGAATAGATATTGAAATCAGAAGTGAACTTTTGATTTAATTTTAGCAATAATCATAATCACTGATGGAGTAATCAATTGACTTTTGATAAATTGATGAAATCAAAATTAAACTTCTTAAAAATTTAGAAAATACTCTCTTGGCACAGAGATGATGGGACAGAGATTGCGATGTATGTGCTATTTCAAAATCCCAAATCTGAGATAAATCCAAACATGAGCAGAGCTAGGAAGAATGAGAAAAAGAACTAGGAGTGGAAGAAGAAGAAAAAGAAGAAGAAGAAGAAGAAGAAGAAGAAGAAGAAGAAGAAGAAGAAGAAGAAGGAGATCTAAGTAGAAAATCGAGATCAGTGTCCTATCTCCTATATCCGTTTATTTCAGCATACACACAACATTCAGAGGCTATGCATCATATTTATTATTCTTCCTTTTCTCCTCCTCTTCCTCCTCCTCATCCACCTCCTCCTCCTCCTCCTCCTCCTCCTCCTCCTCCTCCTCCTCGAGCAAGCATTCAGCACCGAACTCTTTGTTTACAACTGATTTACGACTACTCAGAAATCGCCGGTTCTCCCTTTTCCCCCTTACCCTCCTTGCCCAGTATCCTCTACAATATCCATAACATGCCCCTTCCCCCTTCAAAGTACACCTGAACAAAACTGTCATATGAAAGCAGTCCTGTCTCATTCTAATGAAGAAATGTGTGCATTTTCCACCCAAACTCTTTTTCCTTATCTTATTTCCTTGTCTTCTATTTTTCTTATTATATTTTCCCTTCTTCAATTCTTCATTCCTCTACTTTTTCTCGTTTCTCCCTATCACCTTCAGCTGGATTTCATTTTCGTTCTTTCTGCTGATATTTTCACCTATTTCTCAGTTTTTCTCTCACGTTCTTTTTATATCTTCTTTCTATTATTTTCTCATATTTTCCATCTTCTTTTTATTGAAAATTGTATTATGTTGGAAATAATTATTGTATAGTGTGAAGGAGGCAAAATGAGGTTTTACCTATTGTCTCCATGAATAAATAAATAAATATCCTACTTATTTCAAAGTCATAATCACTTTTACTTTACGTTCACTTTTATTTTCCACTTACATCTTCTTGTTATTTTTATTTCTTTTCCTCCTTATTTCGGTTCTCTTATTCCTCCAGCTCTTCTCATCTACTCCAATTTTCTCAATAGAATCGCCTTATTCTAGTTAAAAAAATTTAAGCAGATGTGAAATGCTGCTGTTTTCTTGTTTCTCCATTTCTGTAGTTTGCTCTCTTCTCCCCTTCTTCTTGTTCATCTGCATGCAGTTCTTCCTCTTACCTCATTTCTCTGCTTCTTTGTCTCCTCAGATTGCTCATTCCCGTTTTTGTTCCTCTTCAAACTCTTTCACTGTGTCTACGTTCTCTTTCTGCCATATTCTGAATATGAATGAACTTTTTGTATTTTTATACTTTAGTCGTGCTCTTTCTCTCTACTCTATGTCATTCCACCAACATCTTCAGCTTCTTCTCTACTTTATCATAGCTTCTTCTCATTCTCCTTCACATTTACTCCTCGTGAATTTTTACTTTTCTTAAACTTCCCTTTCACCTAGCTTATCGCGATTTTATCCGTTCTCTGACTTTCTTTTCTCTTCTCCTTCCCTTGCTCATCATTATTTTATCTCTATACTATGTCTCATTATCTCTCTTGCTCTATTATTTTATCTCTATACATTATTTATCTCATTCAGATATTTTATTTCTTTTTTATCGGAGGATTCTCTATTCCCAATGTCCACTCTCCTTCGCTTCACACCAGCTTCGCCACTCATCTCTCGATACATGAATTTATGATATGTGCTTGGGGGTCAGCGATATGTAAACCGTTTACTGTTCTTTTTCTGCCCCCTGACACACCTCTTGACTATTCAATGCCATGGCTGCAATCTTCCACTTCAAATACAAAATTTTTCCTTCCTTCTTCTTCTCCTCCTTCTCTTCATCATCCGCCTCTTCTTGCTCTCCTCCTTCACCTCCTTCATCATCTTCATCTTCTTCTCCCCCTCTTCAACATCTCTTTCCCTATCTTCCTCTCCATCCTGATCCACCACTTCCTCTTTCCTATCCACCTTTCTATCATTCTATCTCTATACTCTAAATTCGAATATTTTCTCCCTTTTCTATCGGACTATTCTCTTATTTTTCCATTTCCCCCAATAATTTGTCCTCCTCTTCTGTCACCTTCTCCAGCTTCTTTTACTCTGTGTTTCTAGTCTTCTTCCTGTCTATCATTCTTGTTCTTGTGTATAACTTTTTTATTTTTAA